>NW_020955578.1:256712-366714 GCF_003031625.1 Empidonax traillii
TCCCACGGGTGAAAGGTCCCTTCAGTCTTAAGTAGCTCCCATTTCAGAATTCGGTTCTCAAAAAGAGGGGGAATGGTGACCATTTTATTAGAAGTTTCTCGTGAGATTCTTTGAAGATTTTTGTGGTCTGGCTTCTGCAGTTTTGCTTAAAAAATAGTAAATTGTTATTGTTCTAGTCAAAAACCTACTGCAAAAGGAAAGAAAATCAGAGTTGTTTTAAAATAAGAACTATCATAATCTAGAACTGTAAAATGGGGCCAAACACTGAATGGCATTTTAAAATTATAAGCAAGTCAGTAGCTCAACATAATTATTATTTTGACACTAGTAAATTGTTTACAATCTCTGAATACTTCAATTGTAAGTGTTCCAAGTAGCTTAAGCTATTCCAACCTTTAATTCACTAAAGGATTACTGGAAGTGTCCTGAATGTAGCGAAATGAATCCTCCGCTTCCACGACATTGCCACAGATGCTGGGCCCTACGTGAGGATTGGCTTCCAGATGAAAAAAGTGAGAAATTGGAAAAGAGCAAATCAGAAGGTCCCTTCCCTGCAGAGTCTGAAGAAGGTTTTGATGTTCCTGACTGCAAGAAAACAAAAATGACTGAAGATAAAGAACCAGCTCTGAATGAGAATGAGGAGAAGGCAGTACAAATTTCCGAGTCCCAGGAAAGTGAAGATTATTCCCAGCCGTCAACATCAAGCAGCATGTTTTGTAGCAGTCAGGAGGACTATAAGGAACCTGAGAAGAGAGAAATGCAAGACAAAGAGGAAAGCATGGAATCCTGTCTGCCTGTTACCAGCATAGAGCCCTGTGTCATATGTCAGAGCAGACCTAAAAATGGCTGCATAGTACACGGCAAAACGGGACACCTCATGTCATGTTTTACATGCGCGAAAAAGCTTAAGAAGAGGAACAAACCCTGCCCGGTGTGCAGGCAGCCCATACAAATGATTGTACTAACTTATTTTAGTTAGTTGGATGTTGACTGGAAAGCTGCGAGAGAAACTATTTTTGTATGCTTATTGAAAAATTAGTATTTTGGATCTCTTTACGTTTGGTATGAAAAATAATTGTTGGCATAAATGCACTGGAGTTGTTCAGAGGTTCGCACAATAGTTATAAATCAACCTGGAGATTTTGAATCCTTGTCTGTAGAAATAACCAAGTTCTGTAAATCACCTGCCTCTCCAGGTGTTTAATGTTCCATGCAAGTTAGTGACATTTCTTTTACTGGATCAAATACACACATTAAAAATCCCAGTTCAGTGATTGTGAGAGGAGACACATGTTGAAGCAGTCACTCATGCGAGTTCCTCATCTTGAGAAGGTAGAAGATTCTCCAGGTTGCAGTATTTGTTGCCTAGTGAAGACACCAGGCTCAATCAGCCCACACTGAATAAGTCAATAAAATAAATAAGTCTTGTCTTAAATTCCTCCAGGTAGCCAAATTATGGGGGAGATCTCACCAGGAAGTGGAGAAAAATGTGATAGAGAATAATTTAAGGCTTTGGAAAAAGAGAAGGGTGTTGTATGTCTTTTGCAATGCACGCTATACAAATAAACTTCAGGGCTGTGTGTCCCCCTAAGAAGTCATTGATCTAAGTTCAGTCATACAGTTCTCTCTTAAGTGTCTTAAGAAACTGACATTTTAAATGCTTTGTGAGTTTGCAGGTCTGTACTACCCCAAGTATGATTGTTATTACTAATTTAGCAGCATGAGAGAAGACTTGAACAGGCAAGATAAATGAAGGAGGAGATGCTGTGTATTGTATCATCGGGCAATATTAGGGGAATCATTTTCTGCACTTGTTTTTAACTTCAGCAGAACATTCACTGGAATAAAAACAGTAAGAAAAGTCCACCTTCATCTGCAGAAACAAATAAGCTGTGCAGTTCTAGTTCACATAGATGTTCTTTAAATTCAGTAGTCTTTCCAAGTCAAACTGTTCTTGTCTGTATCACAAGAATTCTGAAAATCCATTGCAGGGTGTTTGGTGAACTCAAAATTGGTCTCCTGGGACTTGTCCTTTACTGCTTTTAGCTCTTGTCCGTCACTGTACTTTGTCAAAAACTTACCAGTTCCATTCTCAAGGGCTCTGCTGACGGACTCGGGTATGAGGGGTGTTTGGGGTAGTTCCGTGGAGCCTTTGTAAGCTCCAGTATCTTCCTGTGGGATACGGTAAAGATCACTCGGCTGTATTTCACATGGAGAGTTTCTGTACCAGTGAGAGATATTTATTCCTTTGCAAAACTAGATTACAAGAGGAATTGTATGATTTTAGCACCTTTTATTTTTACAGGTAGTTGCTAATCACCTGCCCAACGGGGAATGGCAAATAAGCAGTCAGGGGAGTTCCAAGAATGGAGATGTAGCCTAAATGAATAAGTTGCATTGCGTTACCATCCTGCAGGCCAAGGTTCAATAGCTTTCCAGAACCATTGCTGATGCGTGTGTGCTGATGCAAAGACTTTACCTGCTATCGTTACCTCCAAGGCTGCAAACACCTGGAGAAGGGCATAAAGATGTACAGGAGACACTTGGTAAATCCTTGGTTGTGGCTTGCCTGCAGAGAAATACCTCCATAGGTAAAGTCTGAATTATTGGGATCAGTCACATTTTGTTCATACATTTGAACTATTTTTTTTTTAAATACCACTAAAAGATCCTGGTGTGTCTGAAGTTCTAGCAGTTCAATATTATATAACCCCCAGTTGTATACGTTTTGTCAGATTCTTACTTGCATATTTCTTGCCTGTTGCATTTGTAAAGCAACAGCAGGTAGCTGGAAGTTCTTGGAAGACTTTTGGTCAGCAGAAACCCTTCACAGGTTTTATGGGATTTGATAATCCTTCAGCCTGAGACAGAGAAGGCCTTTGGGTTGATATTTAATTTTTTCAAGTAGAGATGCTAATAGAGGGCTACTTGCCTTAATTTACACTTCCTATTAATTTTTCTTAATTTTTGATTCTATAAATTTAGCTGCATTGAGGCTTTAGGCTCTTCATTGCACCTGCAGGTGAGACCAGACAGTGCTCTTGTTGTGGTCTGGGATTTGCAGCTGAGAGAAAACTGTAGAGATCTATATGCAGAAGGATCAGTAACATGGGGACTGTACTTAAAAAGCTTAATTTGTATAAACCTTTGTCCATTACACTGTCTCCCATGTCTTAGGTTTCTCAGCATGATCCCTTCTCTGCAGTCACTACCATGGCTGTGTAACTGCCACGCAGGGGGAGCAGCTGCCCTTGCCCAGTTCCTACTGGGGCAAATTGTACCATCCCACTCTTGTTATTCTATTCCAGTCAATCCCCTTAAGTGATCTCCGTACTTTAAAAAAAAAAAAAAAAAATTCATCTCTCAGAAAGGCATGTATAGCCAGAGTGGTGATTTTTGCTGTTCACAGTCACTCACCTTTAGGTTTATTCTTCAGAAGCAATTTCCCTGTAACATTTTCTGTTTTGGCAAAAGATAGACTGGGAGCATACAGCATAATTTCTTTTATGCTTTAAAATTTAACTTCCCTCACGTATTCTTCTGTTGTGGAGAACAGCCCTGGAAATAACCTCCAATCCACGCAGTGATGAGGAAATGGGCAATTTTGATTTCTGCATCTGCAAATCACTATGTCAAATCTTTTTGCTTCGAGTCAGATTTTCTGGCTTAATATTGTGCTTAATGACCTCTAGTACAACTAGAGTTTGCTTGGTTTGGGTGCATGCCTTAGGAATCAGGGAGTGATGAGTACTGGTGTCCTGGTTCCTCTTGGGGACACGCAGCCGAGCGCGTGCTTGGGGCCCAGGGGTGTGTAGGTGACACAAAGACCCCAGTTCTGTGGCCCTGACTCCACGCTGGAGCCCTCGGCTCTGCCTCCAGAGGGCATGAGCAGTGACCACCCTGTTCATTCTGGCCTGTAAGCACATTGCTGGCCTTGGGCAGAGGCACAAAAGTCAGTAAAATTTTGGTACAAAAGTTGACAGTTGTTGTTACTTTGGTGTTTGAGATCCTTATTTAATATCGCACATGTTTTAATCTTTAATTTATTGCCATTTGTAAATATTCTTGTGCTCACAGTTAATGTTTTGAGTTTTAATTTATTGAATTAGTCTACTGGTATATGCATAGTCATATAAATATGCTTACTTAAGTAAATCTCAAGAAAAATATTTAAGAAATGTAGCATTAAAATACAGAGAAATATTCGGATTTTATTCAGATTAAGAAGGGCACAGAAAGATTTATGGCTTTGCTTTCTTTTTTTCTTCCCTTAAAACAACTCCTGCGTTGCACTCGAACATTTATTAGAGATGGAGCTGGTGCAACATGAGCACGGTGAGAATATTTTGATGGAGTTTGTTTTCAGTAATTTTCAGTAATTGTCTTAGTCTCTTCCTTTTTGCCCATCAGGTAGACAATAGTAATATATAAATGGTGCGAGAACTCTCATTTCTTTTTTTTATAAAGTACGATAAACCTACTTATTGTTTAAATACAACTATGTACCTATTTGTTAGTATTGAAATTCAACTCTTGACCCAAGGAAGTGAAGTGCAAAGTGAGATACTTGAGGCTGAAACCGAAGTAGCTGCGTGGGTGGTTGTATTGAACGTTCACACTGCAGGGTGATGCTTTTTGTTGAGCAGCACCCCTTGAGTTGTGTTTGTGTTCCTAAGGAGCACGTGGGCAGAAATGTGTGCCACGAGTGCTGTGCTGCACTGCTCCCATCAGCAGGTTGATTCAGAAAGGGTAAAAGTGCTTCAAAATGTTAATTGGTGAAAAGCGTTACATTTGTTGTGAAAGTGTGGTACGATTTTTATCACTGAGTTCTGTTTGCTGTAAATTTGTTCCAGTGTCGCTGTCTCTGTAGTGTCTGTGTGGGCATGAAGCCACATGCAAGATTTCAGGCAGACTTTTTTCCTTTTAATGACTACGTTGAGGGGAAAATAATTCCTCATTCTTACAGAAAGCGTCAAGAATAATTGTTTCCGAAAATTGTCTTATAAAAGAGAGATTAGAAAATTATTAGAAGCATGATGAAACTGAATAAAGCAAATTAATAATTAGGATGAATACAGCAATGAAGAACTTTTCTTTGCCATCTTAATGTACAGCTGCTCTTGTGTTAAGGTGTAACTTTAGAGTTGATAATTTTAAAGCAGGCAATTTAACGAGAATGTTAACTTGCCACACATATTGTGGGGCAGCAGTTTTCCTTTACCCTACAGCACCTTGTTGTGCAACGCTTTGCCTGAAAAGGGGCATTTGCTGTTGAGGCGTTTCCCTGTGTGATGGAGCGTTGGACGTGTGCACGGACTGATGGACAGGCAGAGCTCATCCCTGTGCTGAGCTCTGTCAGCTGCTCTCATGGTCCTTCTCAGGGCCAGCAAGTGGGTGCAGCGTGGAGGGGCTGCAGGGTCACTTCTGTACTTGCTGAAGCCCATTCCATAGTGTAGTTACACTTGTGCTCTCCTGCACACCCCGCGCCAGCTCACACAGGGACTGCTTTGCTGGAGTATCAGCCCTCTGGCTGGCAGGGTCTGTCTCTCCCGGGGGATTACCTGCCCAGCTACGGGGGCTTTTCTGGCACTCCATACCTGAGTTAAAGGCTTATCTTGAGTTGTTGTTTAAAGGTTGCACGAGCAAAACAAAACCTAGGCTTAAGGTGTCTTTTAACAATGTTAAAATTGCACTTAGTGAACATGAAAAATTGTTGCTTTTAACTATAGTGTGTCCCTTTCTTTATTTTTATTATTTCTAGCACAGGTACACTGAAAGCTTCAAGTGAATGCCTCTCTAGTGTATCTGTTTCTGTATTCTACATGTAAAATTTGTTGATGATACTTAAAAGGGGTTGTTTCACCTTTTGAGTAAACGTTGCTTTAGCTTAACAGCCTGATTTTAAAGGACAGTTCTTGGTTGTGAGCCAAATTATTGGCTATCTACATGATGATTACTTAACACCTAAAATACCAATAGCTTTTCTAAAACCAAAATCTTTGTTGTCTGACTACATATAGCTGGAATGACTGTTAAACAGAGTAGTTCATAGTGAATTGAAGTAACTATGCAATATTGCCACTATTCCTAGATGAACACGCTTTCAAGAGCTTGTAATGGTGTGTACCTTCTGGCTACCCAGTGCACGTACAACCACAATCAGTAACCATTGAAATACAAGTATCCACTCCACTTGCACAGTGCATAGATCCCTTTGTGAGAACTTTCATGCATGTTGCATTTATCTTTTGGTTTTCAGTTGTTCCTTTTCTAGGGAAACTGAGTACTGTGTTCCATTTAAAAGCTTTAAATAAAGATTTCTTTATATACTCTTTGGTGTTCGCTCTTTTTTCATGTCAATGACTTGATTGTTAGAAGTTCTGGTACTTGGTTTTCATACAGATTCTTGTCCCTGTAAGCCAGCATGCACACCCTTGCTGCCCTCACTCACCTGCTGGAACTGCTGACTTCTCCCAGATTCCTTGTGTTTTGGGGATTTTACACTAAAGGCATTTCTAGTTCTTTCTGCTATAAGTGACAGACCAGAACCAACTATCAGTGGTGGGACTTCGTGGATAATTACTTACTTCTCTGAGCGGTAAACAAGCCACAGCAGATCAGAGGGTGAGAAAAGATAGAAAATTCAAATGGATATGATGAATACATTAAAAAACCAGTACCTTGCACATGCAGCCCTCATTCTCAATCAGCAATGCTGTTTCATGTTCTGAAGTGCATTCGCACACTGAATGCAGCTGGCTGGCAGACAGGTAAGTGGCTGATGCCCAAGCTCCACAGCCCAGCTGGTGGGGCCTGGTGTGACAGACAGCAGTGCCTCAGGAAAGATTTTAAAAGGCATTAAGGGATTAACTGCATTCCTGCATTTTTTATTTACTGTATACAGGAAAAGATTGATGTTTCCAAAGATAATCTCTTCTGGTTTACTTTTGAAATTGCGTAAGAAAATTACTGGCAGATAACATTTTAAAATAAACACAGGAGATGGTACGAACTGGCTTTTCTTGATAAATTTTGTGTTTATTGGACAGCTTCAAAGAGCCCTGACAATGATTTGTAACTGGCCAGGCAAAAGGAATCTCCTAATCCTGTCTGCTGTACAGCCCAGCCCAGCCAGAGGAGTGCTGAAACCAGCCTCTGTAACAGGAACTGGTTTATGCCTTCCTAAGAGTGCCTGCCAGCTCCTGGCATGTGTGTTAGTCCCAACAGCGTAGTAGCAGGGCTCTGAAGCTACTGAAGCAATATAAAGCCATTGCTAAAGCTATTCAAAGAATCTGAATTGTCGGTGGTTCTGTTCAACACCAAATTCAGTTAAAAATGGACAAGGTATAAAGCTGTCAGTGACTGTTCCCACATTGTTTTCAGCAGCTCTGCTGTAGAACACTGTTTTCAGAGACAAATTCCTCCCTTCTCCCTGATGGTGCAGATTATAATCCAGCTTCCAGGAGCGTGGCACTTCAGCACATACTTACACTTCGTTTCCATCCTTTTGTCTTAAAACCTGTGTTACTTTTCTTTACCTCATTTAAGCCCTAAGCAGTCTCATCTGTCCAAGTAAGAAAAAAGCATATTTTAAATGCCATTCCTCATTTATAGCAATGGCTTTATTGCTATTATTGGAGAAAATAGGATTGATCTGATCACTTACAGTTGTGTGGCACCTTAGCTGTTGGTTCAGAGAGAAACCTGAGCTTGCATAAAACATTTGCAGTACAATCCTCAACTTTTTTTGAATTCAGGCCAAGTCTTTAGAATGTATTTGTACTTTCTGCATTGAAATTCCACAGTTATCTCCATTGGCTGTACAAAATTTCTTCAGAGTAAAATATGTAGAAAAATATGATAGTCTATTACAATTAAAAATATAGTCAAAGTAAAGCATTCGATTGTCAACCCAGTATTTTACAAAATACAGTGAACATGATTGTGAATCTGAGAATTTGGTTTATAAAAACAGACATTCTTTTGCATATACAATTTCTTGTCTGCAAAGCCAGATTTGTGCTAGTGGATTTTGCCTGGCCATGACATCTCATTCCTGACTTTATTTAAAAATTACAAGCAGAGCAGTCATTAAAGCCAAGACATGTAGGGTTGGTTTTACTGCAGCTGAAGCCCGTGTGAGCTCTTGATAGAGGGGAATTTTGGGACATGAAGGAACTCTTGGTCTGATAGAGACCTCTGGGAAAGAGAAGTCCTGTTTTAAAGCACTGAAGTTACCAGTGTTGTCAGGTATTTCCACTGTCTTCAGCATCGATTTAAATCCTGGTACAGTAGCCTAGGAGCAAACACAAAAGTGTTTTACTTGGTTTGAAACAATGAGTTCAGCTGCAAAACAACCAGTGTCTAATGTGCTTGTTTACACTTTAAATGTACAAGAAAAAATGTTCTAAATATACATTTGGGAACATGGGGTGAAAAAAGGATAAAGTTTCCATTTTATAGCAATAAGACTTGTACAAGAGAGGGAATCCTGCAATGCTGCTCAAGTGTAAGCCCTCAGCTGGCAGCAGGCAGAGCCTGCACTGCATGGATGTTCTCCAACACTTCCCGTGGAGAAATCATTTAGACACAAGGAAATAAGTGTCACCAGTGGTGGTGTCAGCCCTGATCCCAGGCTCCAACTCCTCACCCTGAGAGCTCTGTGGTTTGTTTCAAACAAACACCTCAAGCTCGAGTCGATGTGCTCCAGACACTCATCCCCGCTGGCTCCACCGTCAAGGTCAGATGGGTGCTTATCTCTGGACATTGAGGACTTGAGATGTTACTGTATCGAAAAATTTCCTTTCTGCCAACTCACATTTAAAGAGACTATTTTCTTTTAAATCTGCTAAAGAGTCTTTACAACTCCTACACGTGACTCGAGCAGTTCAGCTCACTCATCTCTAAGGATGCCTTCTCACTGTGCTCAGGAATTCAAGGCAATTAGGAACAATAATTTAGTAAGGCTGCACACTTACATTGATCACATACGTCCCAGGCAAAAGGAGAAGATAGTACTCCCCTTGTTCATTTGTTCTGTAGGGGCAGATATGAGGCCTTCCTTTGGCTTCCACGATGGCATTGGGAATAGGATTCCCATTCTTATCAGTAACTTGACCCTTGACACCTGTGAAAAAGAGAGGAGAGAGATCACGACCTGTAACTGTAGTGAGCTGCCTCCTCCAAGAAAGTCAGACTGTTCTCTTGCTGGGTGCTCTCAAAGGCTATTTCACTGACTCTGAGCACATCTAATAGTATCACTAGTCACTTCTGTCTCACTGAAAGGAATTAAACCAGAATATCCCTGGTTGTTGTTTTTAATAGTTTACCCTCATGTTAAGCTAGAAAGCAGCAATATAATCTCCTAAATCTCATTTGCTGAAGGCATCATATACACTTATTGTATGTATATTTTACTGAAGGGCCTCAATCTTCAGTACTGCTTTGACATTTTTTTGCACACACCCTTCCCTTCTTTTTTTTGTAATTTAAAATAAGTCAGCCTGTTCTCTAGTTGTTCCCAAAGGCAGAATAGCAACAATGTCTGATTATGAAGGACTTTCCCTTAATTCTCACACACCATTCTTAAGGCAGCACTGGCACTAGGCAGAGATAAAAAAGATATTTTGAGCAACAAAGTGCAAGAAAAGCAACAGATTTGTGCAAGCCCTTCAACTCATTAAAAAGCAGCACTGCTTCATTAAGCAGCAGCTTTCCTCCAACTGCAAAGCCGGGTCACACCTAGAAAAACCTTTCAAAAATACGAAATCCAAGTAGCAGAAGACCCATGGAACTTATGCTCAGGCACTCATACACCTCTAAAATAAATGACTGCCCCAAGGCTGCTCAGGAAAGCAGAGTCCATGAGGGGGGTGTATGGTCAGACAGTGCCTAGGGCCTGTCCCTTGCTCCTGCCCCAGCACATTTTAAGCCCCTTGCACTACTGTAGAAGCACCCATTGCCCCTAACCTGACATGCCTGAGTTCTCCTCCCTTACCCATCCCTGGCCTTGTAGCACTTCATGTTCAGAAGCTCCCAAGTTCACACCAGAGCTCCTCCTGCTGTGAGCTGTGACACTGTCCCAGGCTGCTGAAGAGTTCCCTCTAACCTGGCCTCAGCTTCAGTTCCCATCCCCATTCACATACCCACCTAGGTGTACTTGTTTTATATATTCAATCAGAGCAACTCTGTTGTCTCTCCAGAACTTTTCCAGCTGGTCTGCTGGAGGATATTTACAGCATGACAGCTCCAATGTAATTTCAAAACATTGTCCCCAGACATAGTTGTAATCTTGCATTCCACCTTAAAAGTGAAATAAGAGAGTGTTCAGCTACAAAGAAGCGCTAAGTTCAAAGTAAAAGACAAATAAAAGAGTTAAAATGTTGGTCCTTGCATTGTACCAGTAAGAAAAGTAAATCAGATAAATTATTCCTTGATGCCACACTTGTATTTACTGCCTCCTATGGAAAACAGACTTAATTACTCTAGTTAAACACAGAGTGGGGTTTTCTAAAGCACAGTGGCATTTTGGGAATGATGATGATTCTGGCTGAGAAAGGGTGGATCTTTGACTGAAATTCATTCAAGCATTTCCAACTAACTTGCAGCAGATAAATTCATCGGTTTGCCGAAGCCATTCCAAGAGCCTTTTATGTCTTTGAATTCAGATGGTGAAAGCAACACACAATGCCACAGCACACAGGGCCCATATTCTATTTGGCTACACATAAACAGTAATGAAAACATTTATTTCAGTGATCAAACAATTAAAAAGGATGATATATGAACAGGAGATTGGTTTTCCTTCTTAAAGGACAAGATCTTGGTGCCAAGGAGCGTGTGCATGTTTGTATAATCTATACAGCTATTGCAGGCATTAAGCATGGGCACAGAAGCAGCCAAACAGCAGTGAGTGCCTCATTCACTTGTGTAATTGCTGGCTGGGAGAATCTGCAAACACCTAGGTCCTGTTCAGAGAATCTGTGTGAGTTGGCCTACACCCCTCATCAGCCCTCTACTCTGCGTAAAATCACTGCCCTTTCACCATCAAAGATGGCAGGAGAAAGTAAGAACATCATATCAGAAGCAGCTGAATAAGATATCACTGGTATTCTTACCTTCCAGCTGGTACCAAGAGTATCCGTTGGTAATGCCTTCTGGAAAGGTTTGTCTGTTGTCACACCCAATCCCTTTGTACATGCTGGCATGGTGGGAAGAATAGGTTTTTGCCAGGTGAATAAAGACATCATCATCTGGAGATCTGCTATAGCCTTTCGAAGAGCCAGTAACTACAGAATGAAGACAGCGATTGTGTAACTCTCATTACTGATGAAACATACAGTGCTGGCTTATACACAGGAGAAACATCTCCCAAATAGCTATATTAGGCAGTGAATTTTTATGGGGCTAATCAAATTCTGCCCATCCCAACTCGAAAGCTAGAATAACCTTGCAGGAATCCTTAGAAATTTTGCTTTGGTACAGCTAATGTTCCTAAACCAAATCAGCTGTGGAGAAGAGAATTTGTTATTAGCTTACCTGAGTTACCATTATCAAAGGTGTAACTGGCAACCAGGGCACCCCCATGCAAGTTCGCTGAAAGAACAAACGTTTCATTTTTTATCCAGTTCATTACTGCTTGAGTCTCTGGCTGAATGCTAGCGTTGTTATTTTCAAAGGCATCAGGAAAATTTCTGTTCAGATCTTCTCCATTCTTGTTGTACCTTAGAGAGAAGACATTCGCTTTACTGTTTTGCCTGTGGACACTTCCAGCTCACCAGCCTCCCAGGTACTCTAGATCTGTGGCATGGTAGTGTCTTCAGGAAACAAATGAGATGACCATTTCTTATTTCTGAAGTATTAAGATGATAGACTTCAGCTTGATTTCTAGCAGCACTGGAATTTTCATAGGACACAATAAAACAACTCTTCTTTCGTATTTCAAGTGAAAACAGTGCATATATGCGTATAGCATGCACACAGCGACATACATGTGAATTAGAAAAACCAGAGCCAGATCAGGAGGACATTGCCCTTCTGTATGTGTTTTTCCCACTTGCATAGAGGACCAAGGGAACTACTGAATGGCTGTGTCCCTTGTACTGCCGTATCTCTGGGCACAGGGAAAAATTTGAGTCAAACTTAGAATGTATTCTCTGCTCCCTGAACCTGAGGGTCCAGCCTGTACAAACGCTTACTTGCTTTTTCGCTCAGACAGGTCAGTACAGAAGTAAAAAGGGTATCTGCCGTCAATTGTGTTAATTTGTAAACTCGTTAGTTAAACTCTATTTGACAGTGAGGGGATAAAATATACCCCCCCGCCCCCCCATACAAGTCCCATCTATTTGCTGAGAAATAAACTTCTTTCCTAATAAAAAGGATGATCTATACTGGTCACCTAAAGAACTAAACTACCTTTTCACTTGTTTCTGATGTTGCCATGGCCAGTGATCCAAGAGAAATTCTAGCTCATGAGTTTGCTTTTTCTGCACATTCCAACTTTGTCCCTTTGGCATTTTCTTCCCATTCTCTCACTCTTTCCCTATTCTAGCTTGTTAAGCTTTTCATCCCGTTTTTGGTCTCTGTAATGGTTACATTAAAGAAAGCAAAAGTAGCACAGGATGCAATGCTAAGTTGGTTACATTTTCTTCTGTGTTAGTTTTTTTTCCTAGTACCACTATTAGTGCTACTATAGGTACAACTATTACCTATTATAGCCAGCTCTCACTGCATAACTCCTCCCTCTTGCTTAACCTGCATTCAACATGATCTTTAAACACACTGCTAGAAGTCCATTCAACAAGCTTAGGCACCCCTTTGTCTCGTTAAGAAAGGTTACAAAGTTCTCCAACTAAAATAGATCCCTGTGGGTGGAGTTTTCCTTCCTTTTTTTTGTAGCACCCTAAAGGTGCTACAAAATAGGGAATTGGGCTTGTATTCGCAATCTGGGTCTCCTGCCTAAAAGGTGAGGTCATTACACCATTCTGACCAATTTTCTCTGGCCGCACCACATATAAACACCAGTCTGACTCAGTCTTCACAAACTCTATGTTGTAACAGTGCGTCTTGAGAACGGCACTGGAAAAAATTAGCCCTAACACATCTTCTAGACTATCCTCTCCACCAAGTATGATTCAGCCTCTTGGCTATCTGCGATTATTGCTCCCCACCCATTTCCTTTGCCTCTCCCACCCTCATAAGCCACCTTTACCTTCCTCGTGTGTAATAACAGTCAGGCACTTTTGTAGCTTCAAATCCATCAGGATTCATTGTCGGCATGATATGAATCCGGGTATTATTGAGTAACCGGGTAATAACTGGGTCCTGTCTATAGCTGGTCACCAGGAAGTCTATCAAATGGAGCAGTATTTCTCTCCCAACAGTCTGTATAAAAAAAACCACAAGATTTTATTTTAAGTCTGCTACGGAAGACGAAGAAGAAGAAAATAAATAATAAAAAAAGGTCCACCACCTTACACTTCTAGGTTTTTCTTACTGGATTACACAGACATACAAGACATACAAAAGCATTCTAATCAACACTGGTTTGTTTTATGCTCTCCCCTAAATATATTTAAAGCAATTTTGTAGATGAAAGTAATCACTGGAGGGTTTTTATAAGGGTTTTAAACCCAGATCAACTAGAGCTTTTTGTACAATGGGAAAGTGACTGTATCAGCTAGACTGCTTAAATCTTGCATGGATAAGGCACAGTCTTATCAAAAACTAAAAGCACCTGATAAAGATCATGTGGGCTTGGGAACACCCCACTCTGTTTTCTCAGCCCCACTACATTTACAGCTCTGTACTGACGCCCAAGGAACCTTGGGTCCTGTACAGCAGTGTCAGTGCTGTGCATCACCACTTGGTAGTGATAGTTCAAAAGAAAGAAAGGAGAAGCCTACCATAATTCCAGAGTAGGCCTTTTCTTATTGATCCTCTTTTATGGAAAGTCAACTTTAATACAGGATCAAAGAGGCCCCATAGACACTTATGTTATATTCCCTGTTACACTGCTTTATTTTAATGCTGGGGAAACCAAATGTGTACATAAAACTTTGGAAAAAGACATGGAAAACCATCTGGATGCAGACTTTGAATCAAGGAAAGGCAGTGGTAGGAAAAAAGCTAAACACATATTTTTGTTTTTCTAAGTTTGTATAACTTGTGAAAGCTGACAGGACATCTCCCTTTATCAGATTTCAGGTAAAATAGTGGCAAGTTCCAGACCCAGAGTTATGAACAATCAATCCTATTCTACCCCAGAAGCCACTACAGCAGTGTTTACTTGACTATACTTTCCAGAGGCACTTTTCATTGCACTGTGACCCATGCTTCAAGGGCACTATAGGGTTCCTAAGCCCTGCCTGGAATGGGAACAAACCAAGATGTGCGACTAGATGTACTCTAGAGATAATTTATTTCTACTTTATCTCCAAGAACAAAGCTTGGTAAATCACTGCAGGCCCTATTTCAGAGCTACAGCATCTCAGTATCTTTTAGAACAAGTCTTGCACCACTAAGTTGGAAATTTTGCAAAGAATTATTTTTTCCAAAGTGAGCAACACAGAGTGGCATTACCAGATGAACCTGATGTTGCAGATACACATCTCCTCGCTTTAAGATTACACGAACAATTTTTTCACAGATACTGCACAGAACATTCTGAGTTGGAAGGGACACACGAGGATCATTGAGTCCAACTCTTAAGGAATGGCCCCTGCAGAGATCAAACCCACAACCTTGGTGTTATCAGCATCATGTTCTAACCAACCAAGCTAATCTCAGGTAAAAGGCAGGTAGAATCAAGCAGCGGAAAAGCAATACTTCTCCACAGCTATTTGCTGCACTCATTATCTTGTTGAATTTTCACACTGGTGTATTTTAAGTGGCAAATTCTGCTTTTGATATTAAGGAAATTGGAACACAGACACAGTCCAGCAGGACTCTGCCTGGATACATGATGGGCAGGAGAACTCGGTGTAGCTGCTGTTCAGGTTGGGAACAAACCATGTCTTGCCAGTTAGATACCAACTGCTGTTTATTGCAGAAGAAACAAACAAACAAACAACGTAGAGCCAAACCTGACTCGGCTCAGTTGCGGATCACACCGTTTTAAGTGTCACACCTGAAGGCAGCCATGGTCTCTGAACTGGCAATTCTGCCATGCTGTTTGCACTAGGAAAAAGGAGGAGCTCTTCTCTTCCCACCCTGCCTCCCAGTAGCTTTGTTCTTAGATTTTACCCCTGTTGCTGGTCTCTTGCAAGCAATCATCAAGAAATCTGCTAAGGGAAGCTGCATTACTCAAACACATATACAATGCCAGTGACTAAGTGGGTTTTTTTGTAGGTGCTACAGAAAATGGGCCTTGAAAAAGGGGGGGGGAAGGTACCTAATTTCCCCCATTTCCAGTAGCTTTCAAAGCAGCACCTGAGTAGGTGAAAACAGACTGCTCTGCAGGTTTGATGAGTGTACTTTGTGACATTTACGAAGAGATGCAACAGAACCTGTCTTGCATAGGCAGCTCTTGAACAGGGTGATAGACATCTTGGGAAGAATACAGGGTGGGTGAAGAAAGGAAGGGAGAGAAACCAGCCAAATCATGGCCCTGGGCATGAGAGATAAAGCTAACAGAGTCAGAATCAGCAAGAATGGCCCTACCACAGAGACAGCTAAACTACAGACAAGACTGCACTGCTGCCTGGAGAAACTGGGAAAGGGTTCTTCTCCTGCTGTACTTCTCTTCTGTGCCTGACCAAAAGAAAGAGTAGAGAAGCAGGAAAAGAAAGGGGGAAAAAACAGATAAAAGTAACTAAAGAAGGTAATAGAAAAGGACAATATTGACACAGAATGAAAGATGACCAGTTTTTTACAAATTACATTCTTTGCACTTAAAAGTTAGCCCCAGACTTAGTTATGTATACAGTATTTTAAAAACTAACTCTATTTTATAGGAATCCTTGTATAGCTATTTTTGTACCCAAGTACTCAGCACACTAAATGATTCAGATTCTCTCTAGCATAAGAGAACCGGTCCTTTTATCATTGCACTTGAGGGAAGAACATACTTATTACCACTGTTTTGGTGGGATGAGAGAGGGGAGGTTTTATTTGGATCCAGAGTACCCTGCATTTCTTGAAAAAGCACATCTGAGGGCATCTGAAGGAGAGGGAAAGTCTTTGTTTCGGGGAAAGCATAGCTCAAGTTTTGATCAAGCCTTTGGAAAGCATCTGCTGTTCAGTCAAGCTTTACCCTGGTAAGCTGTACCTGTCGATAAGTGTTATGAGTTACTTAGTTTTTACTTCAGAGCTTCAAATAAAGGATTTGGATACAACCTGAAGGTAGGTTGCTGACAGTAAAGTCGAGGACAGACACCGTAACCTGCCTCAAGTCTCATATGAAGGCAGAGAGAAGAGCAGGGGACAGCATGTATATGCTCTGGGCCTTCGAGAAGACATAATGAACATTTGGGTTTAATTGCAGTATCCCAAGCATGATGCCCAGGTGTTTTTAAGTTTCTCTGTGCACTTTCAGCTGTCAGTTCCCTCCCGTGCCCCAAAGGGAGAAAGTCAGCAGGAAAGGCTTTCAGTGTTCCTCAGGGGAACTCTTGAAGGAAGAAGTGTGCATGTGTCAGGGCACGGATCAACACTGTAGAAAAGGGTGTGACTGATGTTTCTGTACACGTATCCCTTAAACTTTCTGACTCTGCCCCCTGGCATGGCTGTGTCAGCACCCTGCTCAGCTACCAGAGGGCTTACTCAAGAAGCCAGTTAGAAGATTAAGGTTAGCTTCAATTGGACCTACACTGTGACACTTTACTGCAACACCTCTGGTTTTAGAACACTGTTGTTACCACATGATAGAGACCTACTACCAGGAGACCATGGGTGGATGGACTCTGCCCCTTTTTATTATTAAAATTCTTTCCTTAAACATGGCCTGGTTTTTAAGTGGAACAATGTTGAAAGAAAGATCCAAACCATCAGGTAGGACCTGTTTCAGGGCAACACAGTCTTGCCAGTCTCCTTGCTCGAGCCCCAGCTGCTCCACAGGCCTAGTTCAGCATACCCCAGGCATGACCTCACCTAAGGAAGTGGAGTTAGAGCAGAGAAACCAGTAGTCCATCTAGGTTTCCCACCTAAACGTCACACTTACAAGATGTTACTTCTAACACTTGTACAGCATTAATTATTATGCACCGCTACAACACACCCCACTGTGTTTGTCCTTCTTTACTAAAATACACCAGTGTTAAAGTGACTGTTTATGCAAGTAGTTTGGCAGACATCCATTTATTTCTACAGCAGCAATCACTATGAAAATCTGAGAATAGCACACGTATGACAGGGAAGTGCAGTTCTTTGGTTTATCACTGAAGGAAATGGCAACATAAAGCCTGCTTTTGAACTAATAACCAGTGTGAGTTGTTACTGCCTGGACAAATTCCACATGCTTCTCAGCACAAGGCTTCACCTGACTGACAAACGGATAACTTTTCCCTCTCAGAAGAGTGTGAGGAAGATAAGGAAAAAGGTAACTGGGGCAAGGCAGTGCTGAACTGCATTGAAACAGATCTCAGCAGGATCCAGCTTTTTTTAAAGTCTGTTGTTAGCACTGAGATTTGATTGCTTTGAATTTTGAAACCTCTGGTGCTTCTGACCTTCATAACATTACATCAGCTGATACTGAAGTCAGGTGGAAAATAGTTCACAATGCAATTTTTTTTTTTAATAAATGTTTTTTTATTTTCTAGAGCACGTATTATTTCCCTGCGCACCACTTCCATAATATATTGCATAGTACTAAGGACATAGGAATATGTGCTGAAAATTCCTTATAGCATAATTGTTTTTGTGCAACTAGGTGATAAAAAAAAAACAAGCCTTTTTTTCCATAGCGGTATCTTGATAGTGTAAATGTAGCTTCCATTTATTTTCTTGGAAATAGGGAGTGAGAAATTCTGTACAAGAATTAGTGCTGTCATTATTTGTTGTTTACGTTTTTTTAAGTCTCAGTTAAACTGATTACAAATAAAACTACTCCAGTCCTTACTCACCTAAGCCCTAATGTCTCAAAAATCTTACATCATGCCATATCTCAGGAAACCGTATTGTGGATATGACTATGTCTATGATGACACGGAAAATAGGATATAGGTACTTTAACTTATTTCACAAGACAAGCCAGCAAGACAAACACATCCTTTCATGTAGTTTAACTCAGACCTATCAGTTCAGGCTCAGTTTCACATAATGAAAGAGGCAAAATACTATTACACTAAGAAAATAAAGCGATCAGAAGTGGATGCTTTAGGAGAAAAGGATTGGTGTCAGCTTTGCCATCCTGAGAAAGATGTTATCTTGTGATGGCCCAGTTACACTGTAGCTGCAGAAAGGTAAGAAACCCACATATATTCAATACATTGAAGGGAACAAGCAAAAACACACAGGTAGTTTACGGTTTGTTGAGACAGACATGCTTCTTCTTAAAGGATTTCCCTGCTGTGATACACCTGGTTTAGGAACAGCCTTCCAGTTAGATCCTATGGTTCAGTTGTATAGAAGGGACTCAAGTCACTGGCACAGCTGGTACAAAGGTGACAGTTCTACTCCATTTATGACTTTAGGGGATTGGTTGTGGACAATGTTAAATGGAATCAGTTCTTCCCCAGGGAGGAATGTGTGAGTGTACAGGCTGAGAAAGAGAAGATCTTTCAAGTCAGAGTATGAGGCTGGGACAAGAGAAGCTGCTGCCTAATTTAGAATAGGAGCTGCCCCAGAGCAGCAGGCAAACTCTCCCTCACCTTCCCCAGTGCAGTCTCTATTAACATTTCACAGGCTTATGCATTTTGTGCAGTCTATTAGTGCCATTTTGATGAGTCAGTTTAAATCAGTTTTAAGCTGGTTTGAGTTAAACAAAAAGTACTCCTAAAGATGGTGTCCAACTTCATACAATCACACAAAGAACAGGAGGAGTCTTTTATTGTCTCTTTATGAATCTGGGGCAAAAGTTCACTCTGTTTGGCAATGATGACCATAAAAGCAAGTCTTTTAAATCTTGGCTGGTTACATCTCACAGCATTAAGAAAAAAATCAGCCAGGTCTGAAAAAACAACTTTTTTCCTAGAATTGTGTACTCACATTATTTTATTAGAACTTCCCTATTGGGCAACTCTCCAAATAACCTAGATTTTCTTCCAGCAGCATGTGTGAACAGCCCACACACATGCAATTCAGGATCCTTCCCAACTTTTATGTTTTAGGAGCAGATGGCCGGCTAACTCAAAGTTAAGTATCATTTGTGTGATCACGACAGGGTAGAAGGGCAGCATGACCAAACAACACTTGAGAACAGAACTTCTCTCATTTTGTATCATTTATGGAAAGTGTCACTGAAGCACAAAAAATTTGACTGGATCAAATGAAGCCATAATCCCACAATTTGAATTTATGAAAGACTCTGGCACACAAATTGAAGCTTGTCATACAATTAGGGCAAAACTTATCTGCTTAATATATTGAGGGAGTAGTTGAATCTATCCCCAGTGACTATCCAGCAGAATCTGAGATTATGGGAAAAAAAAAATTCAAATTCTCCAATGCCTCTCTATATGAAGAATTCATTTCCTGACATCTGAAATACATTTACGATCAGATAAAAAACAAACACCAACTGTGCATTATATGTATACATTAAAAAAACCCATTAGGTAAAGATTATCATGAGGGCCTGCAAAAAAGAATATCTCTATTTCCAGAATGTTCCCTAGGTGCATGCTTGGTCTAGGGAACAAGCAAGAACGTAGCACGCCATTCAGTGTAATGTGGTACCCAGGCATCTCAAGGATCAACCCTGCTCAGACTCTCTGGCACTGTGTCTGATTCTAAAACAAAATCCTGCCTCATTTCCTCATGAAGACAATAAAAAACTTGGATCCTAGGCAGTGATCTGAGTTGCCAATCTGCAGCAAATTCCAACCCT
Source organism: Empidonax traillii (assembly GCF_003031625.1). NCBI lineage: Eukaryota > Metazoa > Chordata > Aves > Passeriformes > Tyrannidae > Empidonax > Empidonax traillii. The sequence continues at coordinate 276,694 of NW_020955578.1, forward strand.
ATGGAAACGGTGTTTGTTTCTATCTATCCAGGTGGGCAGGGATAATGGCACAAGTGCTTCGTTGTGGAGGCTTCAATATATGTGGCCTTTTGCAGTGCAGCAACATTGGATATGACAGTCATGCCATGCTGGATGAGATCATACCTTGCTCTCCACCTCCTTCCCATCAAATCTAAGTGATCTATAGCCATAGGTTTGCAATTCCCATCAGCAGTCTGCAGTGACTGTCATACGGACCCTCAGATGGGGCACCAGGTACTCCCCTGCTGACACAAAACAGGTTTCAGGAGCTGCAAACCCTGTCTTGGGCATCCAGTAACACATTTGAAGCCATGAATCAGCTTCTTCCCACACAGAGTTAAATTCCAAATCAGTCAAATTTCCAGCAGCACTTTGAGCATAGCCACTGTCAAACAAGGTGAAACTCGTCTAACTTGGGGAAAATTCTTGGCACAAAATGTCACGAGTGCCTGTAGGCATGCAAGTGCTCCCACACAGTATTGTTAATAGTAATAACTTGTGATACATTGCCCTTTACACAGGATGCACTTCCTACTACACGTATTTTTCTTAGTTTTGGGAATTCACAGACTAGCATATATATATATATACACATACACTCCTGCTAAATTATTTAACCCTCACATGAAGACTGCATAAAAATATATTGCATAGTGAAAACTTATCCTGAACATGACTAATATAAGCAGGTAAAGCTAAAGAATAAGGGAAATAGAAAGCAAGAAAGTACTATAGAGAAGAGTGAAGCTTTGATTCTTTCTGATCCAGATTCATGTACTGCACCAGGAAGGCTTATAATCACCATTTTCTTATTTATCATTAATAAGTGGGCATTCTTCCCAGAGCAAGTTAATTGCTTTGGAATTGCTTTTTGTTTTGTATTCACTGTGTTAGCTCAGGCGAATTTAGGTGTTCCTAGCTTAAGGTTTCCAAGATAAATGTTCTGCCTAAAATAAATAATATGATGCTTCACAGCAATTATTATTTAATCTAAGGATGTATTTTAAGAGTTCTATCATATTCCATGCCTAAGCAATAATAATGTACAAGCAAACTACTGAATCTGACTCACCAACAGGAAAGTTAAAGCCTCTGGGGTTTATCACTTGCAGAAGACAAAGCTTTCTGCTTAAGAGAGGTCTTGGATTTAGGATTGTAGGACTCTTCACTATGATGTTAGGTCTGCTAAAGCCTTTCCACCAAAACAAGGGAACTTTATTCTTAAAACTCCTCAATAAATACACACATATTATGTCCTCTTTGAGTTATGACATACCTCAATAATAAGTAGCACAAGCCAGAGAAAAGTTCACTCTAAACCCCTGGTAAGTGTATTTGGTATAAATGACATTGCAAAAATTGAAACGTACCTCATCCCCATGCATATTAGCAACATACTTGAACTCTGGAATGCCAATCTTATGATGGGTTGGAAACCTTCCCAGAACAAGAACCCACAGGTCTCTACCTTTAAGAGGGGAAGGGGAAAAGACATTTTTTAAACAAGTGTAAAATCATACAAGCCTTAGAAGAAAAAGAATAAAAAGAATTGGTCATTGAGGACATCATACAATTCCTATTTCATATTTCATTGGTGCCCAGTTAGTCCTATATATAACATATCAAAGTAGACTATGGAGTGCTTTTATTCTATGAGTATATGACATATTAGTTATAGGAACAAATATGCTTTGCCTTCTGACCAAGTACATAGTGAACCCTGCAATTTCTACAGCATTTAACCAGTATTAGAAAAGAAGGCTTTTTTTGGTAATAAACATTTTTCAAATTAAATTTAGCAAATGAGATCACTCTTCCCCCCAAACTATTACATTATAAGGCTTTTCTGAAGTACATACAGAAGTTTTCATTATCACAAAGAAAGAACATTTGTTTTTGTACTAAAGACAACACAGAAAAGCTAAACATATTCATGCATTACTGCTCAGAAAACAGAAGGTACCAGGAAGAGCTATATCAGAGACATGTTCCAAATATATCAGCAGGGAAGGAATTAATAGCTACAGAAAGAGTATTAGTTAGGACCACTAATGCTGCACAGGAAGCTGAACTTCAAGTAACAAAATAAAGAAACATACACCCGTTTTGGAAGTCCTCTTTGGGGGAGGGGTTGGGGGGACAACTTATCAATACTGTGGCATTTCAGACCTCATCTGCAAAACTCTGCTTCCCACTAGTCTGCTCACTGACGTGGAAAACTCAAGTTTCAGTAGATGGCAGCAATGAAACTGGACCAGTTCTTTGATAAAAGCAGTCACAGCCCATAGATTGCTAATGCTCAGAGCTTGCATGCATGCTACCTGTCCCCACCTCTCACACAGGGCTAGTTGGGACCCATGAGCTGCCTGAGGGAAGTCCAGCCATCATTGTTACTTAAAAGAAAGAAGAACGTAGGTGCTGCTATAGGCAGTACTATAAAAAGCATTATTTCGTAAATCTTTGTGGATCATCAAATCTGCAGTAAACAAGTTCTGGAGTGAATAAATTTCCCATTCCTCAACCCATGACCTCCATGGTCATGCACAGACCACAGCACTCTTGTTTGCTTTTCTAGCTGTGTGACTCACAACAGTTATACCACAAGGGTCATGGCTTCAGGAATGGGAGAAAAAAAATTGAAGAGGACTGAAAGAACACTGCGAGATGCACTGAAACAATTCTAAGAGGTAAAACTGAAGGCAGTGGTTCCCAGACTAAATTCTCACTTAACAGGTTGAATCAGTCTCAGCTTAGGAGACAGCACTGAGAGCTGACAGATTCAACAAGAAGTGATCTCAGCATCCCCTGTTGTTACTCTAGAAGACATTGGTGTTCAACCCTTGTAACCGTATGCTATGCACAAAGCTGTGATATGCTGCTACTGACTCTTTCATTAAAGGACAATGTGAGAAAGCAATCCCTATTTTTAAAAATAATTCTGTGGTAAGTGATTTGGCAAGGAATCTATTTATTTGGCTTTGTTGTATGCAGAGCCACTGCTCCATTAAAAAAAAAAAAAAAAAAAAAANAAGGACAAAGAATACCTAATCCCTACCATTCTAGTCCTTCTCTCCTCCAACCTCAACCATTCTGCAATTCTGTGAAAATACACGACAAGTCTTGCTGCAGTAGTATATATTTGGAAGTGAAACCAATCCTAGTTGTGAAAAACATATGCTACTGTTATTCATAATCAAATGTGGGCAACAATCTCAATTTAATTTCCATCTCTGCGATGTGTCCTTCTCTCCATGGTTGTATCCTGGGGCAACCTGCAAAGAATTACCAAGGAAGTCCTTCCAGAGTGCTCCTTTGAGTCTTTGTCTGTATGCCCTCTAAGCCATTCCTCCCAGCTCCCATTCCCTCTACTGGAAGGAAATTTCAGACATCCCTCCTTGGTTCCGGTGTGTCAGTTGCCATACGGACTGCTGCACCAAGCAGAACATACCTGCTTACAGTTGAGATTGCAGCCTTCTCACCACATCCCAAACCCAGAGTTGTCTACTGCAAACCTAAATGTGCAGCAGTGAGGGGTTCATCAGACCTAGCAGCAGCACCAAAGAGCATATCCAACATCTAAAAGTCAGCAGTGAAATTATAAGATTAATGCAACAAAGGACCTATACTGGAAACCTGATATTCCCAGTTTCCTCCCAGATAAAGATAGATACAGCTAAATAGCAACACACAAGGTTTCCTACAGAGGAAACCTATGCCTTCAATAAGATTATAAATTCATTCAGGTCTGATACTGCCCATTATCAGCATGAGTACCAAGCACACGGGGCTTCAGAATATCTCAGAGCCAACAGGTTTAGTGAACTACATGTAAAAAGACCTTTCTGAGCAAGTGAAATAAGTGCCAATTAAAAGCATTACTTTCCTCAAATCCTTGATGATTTCCTGCATGAGCAAAAAGCAGTGACTTAGAAGGTGAGATGATTTAAGGTCCCGAGCCTGCACTAAACTAACCAATATATTTAGTACATTTATATTACCTTTCTGTGCATAATTATTATCATAATATATAAAATAACCAATTGATCACAGCAGCCAAGCAATGTTGTAGTCTCTAGAACATGAAGCATCTTATCTCACCAATAACCAGATGTTAAAATTAGCCCCTGGTTTTATTTGAAAGGGCTATTTCAAATCCAGCTACCAGCAATGACAACACCCTCATCCATTGCTACAGACTTCTTGGAGTAGCTGGTGAACTAATGTAGAACAGTGTGATATTTTTTAAGCCACTTCCCCATAGCAGTACCAGCACCAATTCAGTACTGTATATATACTCAAACAATAGGAGTCCAAGCACAGGTAAAATGCTCTAGATGTTTCCATAATTTAAGACTTCCTACAAATAATATTTTATTCTGTTTTCAAATTTTAAAAAAGTACTTCTAATGGCTTGCCATGAGCAGCGCTCATTCCTGCTGCTCTCACTGTGAAATTGCCCTCATGGGAAACACAAGGAAGAGCTAAGTATAGACTAACATTAAGTACTGATGTAAATTGGTCTTTCCAGCATTAGTATTTAGACTGTTTATAGTTTGTGTGAGGGCCATCTAAATGATAAACACTCCCATGAACTGAGATACCAATTATTTCCTGGCATTTCCAGTTTGTAAGAGGTATTAAACCTACCATTAACAATTAAAATAAATTCCTAGGTCTGCTCAGCCTGCAGTACTGGATAGTATACCTATGAGGAATGATGTAAGATTTCTTTCCATATGGCAGTAATTAACTGCATATAAAGAGATTAAGCATATGGATGGTTTCCTTTAATCAGTAAAGCCTAGATAACTCCGGTTTTGTACCTGAGGTGAACAACTAAGCTTCCTCTCATGATCTGAATCAACTGAATTTATGCAAAAAAACCATTTCTCACTGCCAAACTGCCAAACCAGAACTGACATCAACTAATTAGTGAGCTATATTTTGAGTAATCAAGACAAACGTACGTTTCTGACTGTGTGTCTCAGGACAAGTAACAGAACTTGTTTGGGAACAGAGCCAGACCACACAGCTTCTTGTAGAATGAGCAGTCTTTTAAGTTTTTTAAAATGCTTCCTAGCATTGCCAGAGTTCACAGCATATTATTAGCACTCTAAAGAGATCTACAAAAACTAGTAATTAAAATGGAGAATTAAAATTGATCTCTAGATCTAGTGAAAAAGAAACCAAATCAATTAGTGGATGTTGGAGTCCGGACTGTGTTCTGAATTTCATTTCTACTTTTCTTCACTTCGTTCTTTACAGTTTCATTTATGAAAAGCTTGTCATTTCAAAGAAAATCATGGGTAGGAAATGAAGTGAAATGACTGGGCAGTGCCCCCGACCCACTGTCAGTACCCGTCAGGCCAGGCTAATGATTCAAAAGTTTGCTGGGGGGGCCACTTCAACCAAGAAAAAACAATAATCTCATTACAGTCCTCCTGGGTTGGCCACGTGTTGGCCACGGGCTTCATGGGTAGGAACTGCAGTAATGCTGATCCATGTTGAGGCAGTCCTTCCTCAAAGGGAGCAGGACAGAGAGGAGGGGAAGAGAGATTGCCACTCATTAGAATGCAAGGTCACAAAACACTTTACTTGTAGAAACAATCTCAGAATCATTCAACAGCCAAGGTTGGAAGGGACCTCAAAAGATCATCTAGTGCAACCTTACATGGGAAAGGGAACCTAGACAAATTATCAAGCACTCTGTTCAATTGCATCTTTAAAACCTCCAGTGATAAGGACTCTACCTCATCTCTAGGGAGGTTGTTCCAGGGAATGATTGTTCTCAATATAAAAATTTCTTTCTTATACTGAGATTAAACCTCTTGCAGTACAACTTGTATCTGCTGCCCCTTGTTTTTTCCCACATGGCTCCCTGTGAAGAGAGAGGCTCCATCCTCTTTGTAGCCACCCTTGAAATACTGGAATCCTGTGATGAAGTTCCCCTCAAGCCTTCTCTTCTCCAGGGAGATGAGCCTCCTTCAATCCTTTCTCATAGGGCAGATTCTCCAGCCCTTTGATCATCTTTGTAGCCCTCTTTTGGATCCTCTCCAGTCTGTCCACATCTTTCCTGAATTATGGAGGCCAGAACTGGACACAACACTCCAAGTGCAGCCTCACAGGCACTGAGCAGAGTAGGATGATCACATCTCCATCTCAGCTAGTAATGTCTCTGTGGATACAGCCCAGGATCTGATCCACCTTCATTCCTGCAGCAGCACACTGTTGACTCGTGTTCAGCTTGTTGTTCATCAGGCCCCCAGGTCCCTTCCAGCAAGGCTGCTCCCCGGCCATGCAGATCTCACCTGTACTGCATGCTTCGGTATTCTGTCCCAGGGGCAGGATTTTTCACTTGTCATTGTTAATATTCATACTGTTCTTGATAGCCCACCCTTCCAGCCTGTCCAGGTCTCTCCAAGATGGCTTACCCTTCTGAATGGTCCACCTCACCACCCAGATCAGTGCCATCAGCAAGCATGTTGACAGTGCTGTCAATTCCATCATCCAGATCACTTATAAAGATATTAAACAGTGTAGGGTCCAGTATTGACCCTTGGGAGTCCCCATTTGTGACAGGCTACCTGCCTGAGTAAAAACCATCAGTCACTCTGGTCTGTTAACCAGTTTCCTAGCTATCTCACAGGCCACATATCCAATTTGTATCTTGCCAGTTTGTCCAGGAGAAGGCTGTGAGAAACAGTTTTAAAAAGAGTTTACTCTGGCTCTAGATCTGACTAAATACTTGATTGAACTGTATAGCTCTGAACACAGCTCACATAAAACTTGCTCTGTCATTAGCTGGAAAATTGAGGGCTTAGAGTTTAGGACCAAGCATCAGATATGAATCTACTTGCATCCATCTGTGTTACCTATAAAATGCATAATGTTAGATTATGAAGAAAAGACAATATGATATTATAACTGATCAAATTAATGACCTCAAAAAAACATATTTTTGAGATTTCATACAAGGCACAACAATTTACTTTGCTTTCTATTTCACATCCTCTTCCTTAAAACTTACTAATTTTTACCCTTACTTATGCCACGTTTGGTAACAAACTCTAGAGGCCAAGTGGAATATTATCAGGGTGGTCTGCATACTATCCAGAAAGACGGGACCCTAAGCTGTAGGGAAGGTCACTTTAGAAGTAAGAAAAGAAGACAGAGATGCAAAACAAAAAGTTCAAAGACCTTAAAAACTTTGTCATTATTCTGCAGATTGTTACTGGCTACTGATATTTCAGCAATCCCGAGAACTCACACTATCGGGCCTTCATTCTATTGTGCTTCACACAAACTTTTAAAATGTTTCTGACCCCCTAAGTACACCACCAAAGCACTGAAAAATAAGAAGGGGGACAAGACAGACAAGATTCTATTTGATGAGAAGATGAGAGGGTGGTGTCTATGCCTTAGGCATAGCTTGTGTCAATCCTGCTCAATTCCAGTATAAACAGAAGAGCTTCAGCCTAGATTCTATGATGAGAACATCAAGTAACAGCAGCGAAATAAAAACACACCAGCTTTCAACACACCATCTTACAACAGCTTCCACTGCAAAAGCAACCTCTGCATAATTATGGTTTGACAGGAGAAACAATGCAAATAACTAGAATCTGCATTACTTATGCAAAAATATTGTGGGGAGATGGGATGGCATGAGAGTTACTCCTTGATAAATTCTTCTGTAGATATACCACAATTCCCACATAATCTCTCATACACTCTTTAATCCACTTTAACTATGCACAGTAATATTGAAAAAATTTCCCTAACTGCATTTGGCAACATATTCTGCTGTGTGTTGTGATAGTCCACCCTTACTTGCTACCTGTAACACTAGTGTAAATCTATGTTAATTGTTACCATGCAGGATACTAAGGCATTTTACAGTTTTCTTTTTGCTGCAGAACTATGTCAGAGTATCTTCCCAGCTGCATCTGACACCTATTTTCTGAGATTAAGTCAGACTATGTTCATTAATACAACAAAAATTCCTTACCTTGTAGGAAGAGAGAGATCGAAAAAAAAAAGTAAAAATCAATCCTGGTTTGATCACTTATAACTTTTAAATCACATCATGGTAAATCTTTTCCTTTGCTAATGCAAACCATTGTTTGCCTTTTAATTTTTCTAATCTGTACTGGTGTTCCCTGCAGAGCTCAGTAACATGTAATGTAGGCATACAATTGCTACATATGTGCACACACATAGGCAAGAAGATGGAATAGAGACATTAAATTCTCACGTATAACTTCATACTATACTTCCAAGCTTCAAGAGAAAGAAAAAGTGTTTGCTTCTCCATGATAACAGCGAGGTAACACTGTCTTCCAGCAAAACACTAGCACAGGTAATGGAGGACTTCAGGAGTAATTCCCTTTCGCTAAGCAAGCACCAGCAGCATCCATGCCCTGAGGCACGCTGATTTGTCATCACCAATTCAGGATAGAAAATCTAAAGCCATTTTGGAACTTGTTTTCTGCAAGGGGACTGCCCAACAGCACACATGACTTGATTCAGAATCTAACAGAATTTGAGGTACCAGTACATTATTTGTGAGTTTAATCCAGCCAGACTTTTGAGTAAAGCACTCTCAAAATAAGCTACACACTTGAATTTGGGATCAGACAAACAACTGTAGTACTTCAGTGAGCATTTATCCCCAGTTTCACTACACCATGTTATCATGGTCAACTGAGACAGACTAGATTATCTAAAGATTATAGTAGCAATGACATTAGTAATGAACAAAGTTAGTATCCCCAGAAGAGCTAGGACACTTTAAATATAAGAAAGTCTTCAAGGTATTTGAAAGGATTAAAAAGATACAGATCCATCATGTATGTCAGCCAGGCACATGTGGCAATATTCAGCATGGTGCTTATCTAAGCAGAAAAAAAGCCAAAGGAACCTAAGGTAACTTTAGTTACCTTACCACTGCTTAACTTAAGGGATACGTGGGAAGAGATCAGAAGTATTACTACAGACATAAATCTCTTTCTCCCAAGGCAAAAAATAAACAGAAGTAACAATTTCCCACTGTTCCATAAGCCCCTATCTACTCCCAGAGATTATACCAGCCAATCCAATTTAGAGTCAGTCCCTTATAAGCAGAACTGTCGGAATTACCAAAGACTCTTTAAAAAACACTAGATACTGTTTATTTGTATCCAAAGCACTCGAGAATGGAAGGGAGTCAAAACAGTTCATGGTTCACATGCTTGCTTATCTTCCTAAAGGTTTACAAATCTTTTGTTGATTAGGACATCCATAGCTGCTTGGGACACTTTTACAGGACTCGTATTTTATGAGAACAGCAACTCTTTCTGTCCTAGGTACATGACTCATCACTGTATCATTTCCAGTTCTCATAATCAAGCTGAGCACAAAACTACAAAATTTGTATACACAAAACTATGAAAAATTGCTAATGTGAGCACAGTCTCTACAATAGCACCTTGCAGATTATTTGAACAAAAATGAAGAAATAAAAACAAATTTGTAAAAGCCAAACAAAAACAAGGCAGAGGGAATACTGTTTTCAAATTAGTATATACTGACCTTATTCAGTATTGCTCACTAAGATGAGAACACCACAGACACACAGAATAGACACCTAGAATTAGTCTGAACAGGCTTTCCCCACTATTTACACTAACTGGTTTCATAGTTACTCCCAGAAACCAAACAGACTATTTTTCCTTTTCACTCTTGTTTCTATTACCACAGGGTTTAAATTAGTTCTAAAAGTGTGTACTTTATTTTCTGAGACAGTTGTGAAACTGGTAGGCATCTAGTAATTTTCAGAAAAGCTATTGTATACATAAAAATAAATAAATCTTACCCATTCACAGCAGTACCATTGGACCATCATGAATAAAGTGATTGCTTATAACACAAGCCAGGCACAAGAAGGGTGCTCGTTGGTTTTAAATTGTGATTTATCCAGATTCAAGGGTTTTGTTTGGCCTACCCTTTTACCACCAGAGGCAGAGTAGGTCAAACTACTTTGGCCACACAAAGGCACGAGAGGGAGTAGAAAACCAGGAGACTACAGGTTGCTGCTCATATGTGACTGAGAAGTTACTAGAGCACTTTGAGGGTTTCAGTGCATTGCAGTGCCTCATTAAGAGACTTGCTATGCCTACCCCATAATATCTAGGATCTGCCAAGGGTTTTTATGTTTGCCCCATGAATAGGAAGCTCAAAACAATGCACATCTCAATGTTGACAAGCAAAATCCCACACATTCAGACAGTGATTAGCTTGCCCCTTTCCCCACTATTTTTTCTTTTTTAACCTGTTGGAGGGGGGAAAAACAGAGGATAGACTAACTTTTTAAAAATTATCCAGTCTCTGTCACAATCATCTATTTCTGTCTTAGTTAACTAACAAACTACATTAGCTTGGCAAGTTGCTCCCAGTTTCTCTCTCAAAATAGGTAACAAAATGACTCCCTAGAAATATTAGTGACTGGCTTTTAGAAAAACTAATAAAGACACAAGGCAACAACTAAAATTCGGGCAGTGTTACTACCTAAAAATAGAGGAACTCAGTCCTTAGTCTCTTGAACAAGCATGTTCTGGTGGTGTTTACTTCCTCTTGGGATTTTGAGATCAGCTTAATGCAGTTGTGTATCAAAGTACGTTGTACTTTGGCCTACTTTAGGTACCTTGATCAGGAAATACACTTCGTCAGAAACATTCAGGTTGCACATTGCTAGAAGTGCATACCAGGGAAGACATCTGTGCCTGCCTTATTCCTAGAATTTTCTCTAGCTGTTCTATGGAAAAAAGGATACTGGACCAGACTTTTGAATTGATACAGTAGGACTACAGTTCTTACTGAGAACACAGTTCACTTTTATTTTAGCCTTAGGATAAGTGTTACCTTTTTAGATCTGCTCAAGCTCTGTTTAAATGCTCCAGGTAACTGCAAGACCCACTGATGAAGAAAACACTGGCTAGGGACAAACAGGAAATGTAACTCAACTGTCCTAAATCCACCGTGAACTCCGCATGCTACATAGCAGATACAGTCATTTAATTAAACAACTAACTGCCATGATCTGACCTTTCCCATAACAACAAGTAACTCCTAGATCTCAAACTAGAATCATCTGCTTAGAAGCGTCCTCTAACCTCTTTCTCACATCCGAGCCACTGCATAGCTTATAAGAGTGACTGTGCCAGAAGTGGAACAGTTTACAGGGAGGGTATTCTCTCAGCTGGGAGAAGAAGAGACCTAGAGCCAGTCCTATGCATTATTTGTTTCTATCTGTAGTTCATAAAATTAATCTTTTAATTAATAAAAAGTTCAGGAAGCAGAACTTTCAGAAAGTTCAGAAATCACATGCACATCCAGATTCCATTCAAAGAAAAATCCCAGCCTTAAAAACAATCTAGGTCTTTCTTTTACACAAAATCATGCACAGAACAACTATCTAATGAACAAACGCTTCAGGGTAAGAAGGTGCATCTTGCCTATCAGCTAATTAATGTATTATAAGTAGGTCTCCATGTACTTATGTGAACTAGCTGAGCCCAATAAGCCATACTATAGCAAATCATTAATTAGGTAGCCCTGAGAATAAGCAGCACTGGTAGCTTCAAGGATCTACAGTCAGAGGTCCTAGGCAGAAAGGCCATCCAGAGGGGATGCTCTTCTCCTTCTGAGGGAAATGAATAGAGAGCTACTAGAAACACTATTCTACTGAAAAGCCTCATCCTCTGAAGGGAGGTAGGAGAGATGTGTTACTACGCTCTCCTCAAGCTAAAAGGAGAACGTAGACATTTACCAGCTGGGTCAAACTGAGGCACAGGATAAGAGTTTAATTTCTATAAGGATCATACTTCATTTACATGGCTAAAAATTTATGCACTAATGCTCCAAAACACAGAATCCTACAAGAAGTGAGAGGGGGGAAACATTAATTTACATCCAATGTGTATCATTGTTAGTATCCTAGAATTTGTGTTTTAGCTGGTTTAAAAACAAGCAGTCAAATGCCCCAAACATAAAATCTCTTACATACTTACTTTCTCAACACCAGAAAAGGATATGGCAACAGACAAGAATGTAACTGCATCCTCCAGCTGCAATTGCTGATTCTATGCCACACAAACTCCAGAGCATTGCTAACTTTTCTGGTGTGAATTACAATTTCCAGCTGTCAATTCTGCCTACTTCTAAACAAACATGGAAAGCTGTAAAGTCTTGCTGAGGGAAAACAGGATGGCTGCAGGCTTAAGACGTTTTTATCTCTGAAGAAAAGCTTGACAGATATATTCTGCAACTAGACGACAACAAAGCAAGGTGTAGAGAGTAAGGAAGAAAACAGATTTTTTTTCTCACAAGGCCGGTTTTAGATAAATGCTGCTGACACAAACAGTGGACTATTTCTAAATAGATCAGATCTCTCCATTTTGGAGTTACAACATAAAGATTTCAGTACTCGGTAACAGTTTATATACTAGAAATGTTTGATCTGTGTTCCTAGGATAGGCTCCCTTCATACGGTTTTTTGACTTTATTTATTTAGGCTGGGACAGAAATCTCTCATTCACTTTTCTTTCCTCTTTCACAGGAAAAAAAAAAACCCAAACCAAAACTAAAAAAAATCCCAACCAACCAAAATCAAAACTTTCCCACAAAATTCTCTGCAAGAAGTGTATTTAAGTAGCAGAGAACATAGAAGGCGAGAGAAAATTTATTGACTAATTCACAGCAAGCACAAAGAAGACTTAGGCAAATTACTCTACTTTCACTGCAAGAGAATATGAATGTGTTCAGAGTCAGTGAGTGCACCTGCAAGAACAATGTCTTAACTTATCAACCTTTTAAACATCTGATGCTAACCAAACTACATATTTTTTTACAAAGGATTTGCATAAAAAGCATTGCCATACTGACAGGAAAGCGATGTTAATCTGGTTATCATCGGACAAAATCCTGGTATTTGGCTATTGGAGGACTGATTGCGCGCAAACTACCTGTGTCACATTACTTGAGTCAAACGCTAGAGGATGCAGTCAGATGATATATTAAACAATATTTTACCTTTTAAAGAACTTTTAGCTTCAGTTAGGACAAACAGGTTTAGAATTTGAAGCTAATATAGTAACAGTGAGTTCTATTTAAACACACGATTTAGAGCGAAACTCAGTTGGGAGCTGAAAACTTTTAAAAATCCAGGCTAATGCTTTTTGGTTTAAAAGTCATGATTTAACTTTGACTAGATAAACCCTGAAGGAGCTGGAACTCCTTCTTTTTTTTTTCTCCTTCCCATCACAATGCCTAACATAATATGCTGCAAGTAGCGTTTACAAGGCTGTTAAGATCAAGCCCATCCATGAAGACAAACCTTTTCAATAATAAAACGAACATGTAAACCCACCTAGACTCTTGTTGACATACATTTATATGCCACAAGTACTGCCAAAGACTAAGAGAAAGGGTTACAAAGAAAGACACCAAAAAGAGCAAGTGGCACATAACAAGAAAAGGATTTCAGAAGAGGAGCAGGCAAGCGTGGATAAAAGTTTAACTATCACAGCAAGTTTTAGACGATTTTTACACAAAACTCCAGACCGGAGCCAAGTGGCTTTAGTATGATTTGCACGAGGCCCTTGGAATGGAAAATGTCTTATTCATTCTTGTTTCTAAAAATGAACATTGAAAAACCTCAAATCTTATATTATCTATACATACCACGCTTGCATGACAAGCCTAACTCACAGTACTAAGGAAATTTGTGGGGTGTGAGATGAGGAGGGAAGGAAAGAGCAGACATTATCAAGGACTGAAGACAGGAGGAAAGCCATCTGCAGCAGTCAAATGGAACAAAAAGAAGGTAACACTTCTACACAAACATACCTCACATCACATAACCATGGGAAAAGATAACTGCAATATTGTCTTTAAAGACATCACATTCCCTGTGAATTTTCCTCTAAGCAACTTGTTTATTTTCAAGACGAAAAGAATCTTCTCTATCACATTTTATTTCATTCTTTTTAAAAACACTGGTCCCAGCATTTAGTTTGTACAAACACTTAATCACAAGTAACACTGAGGAACTTGCCCCAAACTACACGGACATGTATACAACCTTCTCACGCTATTCTGTAGAGCGCCAGAACCTCTGAAACTAACCTAATAATAATTCCAGTAAAATACAAACATTTTATAGATACGTATTTCAGCTTTGTTTTCTCCAGCAGTAAAACTCATTTTCTAATATTTTAAACAAAGTAAAAACATCCAGAATATAAGTGCCTTTAATTTAAATTCAATAAAATTTACAATGCACTTTACTATTGATGGTAGCAACCCAGGCTTCTTCCATACTGTATCACAGTAAGTAAAATAATTTCCTAATTTTTCCCAGGTAGACATAATTTTTCCACTACATACACAGACTAGTAATATATATAGACGAGACAAATACAATACCCAGTCTTCTATTATTAAATATTTTACTGGAGGGCAATGAATCCCTGTTCAACAGCCACCCATAAACCCCTAAAGGTATCAATCATGCTGCATCAGAAGAGTCAGGAGATTTAAATTAGTCCCTGGCACTTCCTGGGGACAGGTTCCACTGATGTTTGTGCAGAACGATGTCATGGACAGGTTAATTCCCTAGGTTCTCTATTAACTGCATTACCAGGCACGTGATTCCTACAGCACTACCTGAGTCCTAATCCTTAACACGCCCTTTTGCTGAAGTCACAGCTGCTTATCAGATCGAAACCTGGACATGCGCCATTCCCTTCTGTTTTCCTCAGGGGGAAACCCATGAGTGCAGGCAGCAAGGAGACATAAGGAGACATAATGAGTTCTAACAGGCACCTCTTTGGAGTCACTGGGAAATCTGGCCTGCGGGGAGGCCCGCTGAGTACACCTTCCCTGCAGTACATAACATTATCTGTGCGCTCAGCCATGGGCAAGTCCTGCAGGAACTTTAAAACCCACTCCAACCATACACACACATCCTGTGTGCTTCAGCCTCTCTGCTTATGGAGCAGGGGTAGCAGAACACTAATAAGCGATATTTGCTAATTCACAAATAAAAAAGAAAAGAAAAAAATCAAAGTTAGCAAAGTGCTTAAGATTAATGGATGGACTGTGCCAGTTCAAGGGCAACAGAGAGAGCAATTGAATACTAAACATCAGAGTAAGATGACTAAACCACATAGTTCTCACCCAAAGAAGCTTTCAGGACAGCTCTTTTGCAAGGTATTCCTGAGAATTTCTAATGGAACCAGGGTTAAATCTGGTCATTTCCTTTTCGTTTATGACTCTCCAGTGATGGAATCTCCCAGGGATGGTAATCTATGAAATCAACTATGAAACTTCACTAGGTAAAGACAGAAGTACTTTAACCATACGCAACTTTTTGCTCAGTGAGGAGAATCTGACCTAAGGATCTTTACAACTGTTCCAAGTTGACTGGAATTCCAAAAATGCAGACTGGCCTCCAGAAAATCTAGATCTAAACTAACCTGTAATTGGCATGCCATCACTTTATCTGAATCCAGAGTGTATCTGAAAACAGTTTTTAAAGAGTGTGGATCTACTATGAAAGTCACTTGGCTCTTACAACAGTTGCTAAGAAGGTCATCAGGTCTGTTAGAATCCTTAAGTCTGCTTCCCACCACCTTCATTTTCTTTTCAAATGATAACAACAGCACTGTATCTTGAACAGATTAAAAAAAAAAAAAAAAAGTCACAGATCACATGCATACATCAAATAGTTTTTTTTTTTTAATGCACACAGAGATTTGCTTGCTGAAGAGTCAGCATGTTTTTCGCTGGAGTGGCATTAGCCAGGACAAGTTAATATGATTACACCAGGTCACATTCTCCAGACTGATGCAGCTCTGCAGCTTCCTCTATTATTATACAGAGCACACACCGCTCTGAGATTGGACATATTAGAAAACAGAACTCCTGTCTCTTATAAGTTTATTCAACAACACACCTGAAACAATAAAAAAGAATTAAGGTATTTTCTGGGCCATCACACATCTCTGCCTACCGGCTGCTAAGACCATATCAAATCTCTCACAAACATGTAGATCACCTACAAATCTTGAGGAATTTGAGGATGCTCACTCGATTAGATCAAAAACATATGACTCAGTATTGTCAGCCAACGGGTTACATCTTTTTAAGCTCCTTTTCCCCCTTGTTTAAGGATAATAGCTTAGCAGATAAGATGCATAATTAAATATCATAGCTTCCAAATGTACAAACCCAGAGACTGAGCAGGCCATTGCCAGTCTCAAACACATTCTTCCCAGTAATTTGGCAGAGGTGCTCCCAGTAATCTGGCAGAGGGGAATTTCTATATGGTGATGTAAACCACCACAAAACAGACTGGGCTTCTTTTAGTTTGTTTTCCATTGAGGATCTTGGTAATGATTTTGCTGTGTACATTGCTGTTATAGCCTACATACATCAAATGAAACCACTTTGTAAATCTCACCTTAAATTTATCAACGACAAATCTTACTTGACTGCTTAGGTTTTACGCACAAATAACTGGCTTAGTGGGAAAGAGGAAAGCACCCTACCTCTTTAGTCTTGACTTTCAACAAGTCAAGGCTTTCAACAGAATCGGAGAATCAGTTGGATTCGACCTCTAGAGGTCACCCAGTCCAACCCCCCTGCTTAAGCAGGGCCTGCTATACCCAGGACTGCCCAGGACTGTGTCCAGACAGCTTCTGAATATCTCCAAGGATGGAGACCTCACGAGTTCCCTGAGCAGCCTGTTCCAGTGCCTAGTAACCCTCAGTACCTGTGTAAACAAGATGGGAACATAGCGAAAAAAGGAGTAGATTACAGTAAGGTCACAATCTGGCTGAACTGAGCACCTGGTGGTTCAAGAGACAGCAAATCATTAGCAACATTTCTCAACAGTCAATACCGAAGTTGATACTGTTTAATATCTTCATGAGGGCCAGGGCTACCATTCAGAGGGGCCTTGGCAAGTTGAAGGAATTCCTCAAAAGAAGACTCATTAAGTCTGACCAAGGTAAATGCAAAATCCTGCACCTGGAATGAAAGAACCTCATATCTGGATCATGAACCCAAGAAAATAACCCCATGCTTGTACAGGTTGCAGACTGGCTAGGTTGCAGCTGTGCAGCCTAGAGGCTGCAGGATGTGGGAGCAACGTCCAGGTGGACAAGACAAATGTGAGTCTTTAATGTGTTCTCACAGCAAAAAAAACCCACCTGTGTGTTGGGATGGCTGCATCAGCAGGAACTTAAACAAGGATCTTGATAGAAATTACTATTCCCCTCCACTCAGCATTAGTAAAGCTACATCCAGAGTACCATGCCCTGCTATGAGTACCTGGCCACAAGAGAGACAGCACCACATTGGAGGAAGTCCAGCAGAGTGCCACTGAGATGATCACACTGCGTCTGAGGAGAGGCTGGGCCAGGTCAGTTTGTTTAGCTTGGATGCAACTACAGTCTTCCAATAAATAAAGGGACATTATAGAGAGACAGAGCCAAACCTTTAGAGGCACACAGCAAAAGGACAGCTAACATTGCTCACAGGAAGGGAAATTCTAATCAGAAGAAGGAAAACATCTGCACAACAAAGGCAGTTGAGGACTGGATCAGGTACTCAGAGACCCTTTAGAATCTCCACCTTTGCAGATATTCAGATATTGAGTGGAGAGGGCCCTTAGCATCATAATCTAGTTTTCAAATTAGCCTTGCTTTGAACAGGAACTCAGACTAGATGGGCACCAGACCTAAACTATGGGCTTCTGCAAGAAGACTACACCCTCACAGAGCTCTGTGTCTACACACACCAATCATAGTCAAACACTCTTCATAAGCCAAGTCTAGATGGCAGAATAAAATACTAGATTATTAGATAAAATTGTAGTAAACCCTAGATTAACAAATAATATGGGAACAGTAGCCACACATGATAGCAGTAAAATTATGTCTGTTGGCTTTACAGACACTACTTTGATCTATGGGATTTTGTATTCATATCAAGAACTTCCGCATCAGGAATGTCAACTTACTACATTGCATTGATCTCAGTTTTATGCTATTGATAATGAGAAACAGAAATTAATTTAAATAAGTACATTTCGCTATCATGGTTTAATGCTATTTGGCAGAGAGACAACTTTAGTAAAGTAAGTGCATGCACATACAGTCTTGTTTGTGTCAGCTTAACTGAGAAAAGAGGAATAGAACTTCAGCCCATTGACCAAAACAGAAACTTCATTTTCACTAAAATTAAATAACAACTGTTGTCATAAAACTTTATTTCTCTTAGTATACCAAAAAAAAAAAAAAAAAGAAGAAGAAAATTAGACCCTAATTCAGTACCACGTTCCAGGGGACTCTGAAGGCACATTTCTTAACACAGGCAGAAATATCTTAACATTTAGAAGGAGATAAACGAATAGAGAAGCAGTGAACATTTTGCACTACCATTCTGCTTTACATGGCCCTTAAAAAGTTTCCACTGCCCACCTATTCCATTCAGGAAAACACTGCAGGTAGAAAGGACATGCAAAAAGCGTAAGTGATCACTTTTTTAATGTATCATGACATGTAATTGGCAGAACAAGGAAAGCCCACACAATTCTCCTCTCACAGAGTTTGGCAAAGCAGAAGGCAATATATCAAAACCTGAATGATGTTTCAGTGCATTGCTCAATCAAAAGCAAGAGATGATGAATTTCCAGTTTCCATCCTGATGGAACAAAGACAAGCTGAACACTTCATGTTATCAACTTTCATGTATCTAGATATGTATGTATATGCCAGAGTTTCAGTCTCTCAGGTTGGATGAAAGGTTTTTTCCTACCTCCATGAAGATAAGCCAGCAGAGTTCCTGGCAGAAAAGTCAGGATCTAGTCCTATCATCAGAATATTAGCTAAGTTCCCTTAAGGTAGGAAAATGAGGATGTGGATAATTGGCAGTTCGTACTGGAGGGAACTGTACTTACAGGAACTATCCTTCCCTTGTGTGCATGAATAACATAATCCAATCCAATTCTGCCTTTGATGAAACCAAGAATAACACAGTTTAAATATCTTTACATTCCTTGTCTATGTTGATATACACGCTAAAATAAAGAAGGAAGCATGAAAAGGAAGTACTAGCATTCATCATGATTATCTACAGCAAGAAGAATACAGATTTTTTTTTCTTTTAAACTCAAACACAGATTTGATACTAGAAGCTACAACTGTCTCCTTTCAGTGGAACATATGATTTTTTAAAGAATGAGTTCCCTATCTAGTCTTATACCTCTTATCAAAGCAATTTGGTTTCCTGAACTGGATCTACTAAAGTATTTTTTATTTGCTAATAAAATACTAATCTTTCTAGTATCTTCAAAAAAAATTGTATTCTTCACCTCCCCCCGTAAATGTATGGTAAGAAAGTACCAATCATAGAGGGATAAAATCAAATATCTATATAAGGCCAGAAAGGTGATTATTGATTTCAGTACATTTTCCTGTAGGGTTTGAGACTGAAATCCCATTCTTCATCTAAAGCACAGAACCTGGTATCAGTATGAAATTTAAAATACTTTTTCTAGCCAGTCCAGATTTACCGGAATAATGGATAAAGTTAAAAAACAAACAAACAAAAGAAGGTATTTTTAACAAAACCACAAGTTAGAAAACACAGTGTTATTGCAGTCCCACGAAGAACAGGCACTTGGCAAATGGGTCCTACACATTTTAGGCTCCTAAAGACAGCTTTCTTTCTGAAATTGCCACTAAGGTTTCCAATTCTCAAAGACATAGAGATGTTGGGAGAACGTCTACCCCGATGATACGTGTGACTCTTCAGCCAGAGGGTGTTATTCACGCTTAAGCAAGAGGAAGAGGAAACTTCACAGAGATTTGTTAGAGCAGCCCCGCCGCCAGCAAGCGCCCACGAAACGCCACCGCAGCCACCTTTACCCTCACTTGTCCCAGATTAATCAAAACAAAAACCCTTCTCTCCCGTCTCCACTCCCTGCCCTTACCTTCCACCGATCGCCCGATGCTGTGCAAGTGGGTCAGGGAGGGGTACTCGGCGTGAACCCCCTTCAGGTACTTCTCCAGCTCCTCGGTGTGGTGGTACTTGAAATCCAGCGTGGCCGCCACAGAAATCAAGCACAGGATGCCCACCACATCCTAGAAAGAAAGGGATGAACCGAACAGAGCTGGATGAGCCTCCCTCCGCGGGATTGTCGGAGCGGCAGCGGAGCCGAGACAGAGACATGCCCGCGAAGGAAGCCCTCTGTCTCTCCCTCCCTCCCTCCCTCCCTCGCTCGCTCCCTCCCGCCTGCCCTCACACGAGCAGGTGCCTCCCGCTCCTACCCCCGCGGCCGCCCGCATGGTGCCGCCGCTCCTCCACAACTGCGGCCCCGCACCGGGCGGGCACCGCCATCCCCCGCCGCCGGCCTCGCCCTGCCCCTGACTGACGCGGGCCCCATCCACTCAGGTCCCCCCGGCCCGCCCCAGGGCCGGGGAGAGGGGAGACATCCCTCTCCTTGTCCCCACCCTCCTCCCCACACCGCCAAAAGCTCTCACCTGTGAGGGACGCGACTCCCGTCCAGCGCCGCGGCGGGGGCACAGCCCTTCACCGCTGTCTTCTCTTGATCAGTCCCTGATGGGTTTTTCTCGTTGGTTTTGTTTTGTTCTGTTGTTTGTTTGTTTGTTTTTTACCAGAGAGATAAAAAAAAAGAACATCAAATCCAAAACCGTCCGGGGGCGCAAAAGTTCACGTTTTGGTTTTAGGTCGTGTTTGGATTCAGAAGAAGAGAGTTGTTAAATCTCCTCAGCCCCTGTGTGGTCCTGCGGTGTGATCAGACGGCAGCAGACAAAACCTTCTGCATGCAGAGGGACTCGTGAGAGAATTTATCTGCAAATCCAAGCAAATCTCTGCCTAGCGGTTTTTGTTGTTGTTTTGGTTTAAGATGAGTTTTTAATAGGGCTGTATTCAGCTACTGAAAGGACTGGATTCTATCTACAGAATTAAATGCCTTTCTTCGTTCTGCACTAACCACAATGCCTTGGGGAAATCTCAGTCTTGGGATTCACCACAAAGACTTTTTCATCACCTTTTATTGTCTTTAAGTTTGAAAAGGACTAGGAGAAAGAAAGTGAAACTGGCCTCCAGCAACAAAAACTAGGAGAGCATCTAAATTTATTTCAAAATATGAATGTGGATGTAGCTGAGGGTTAGAATGTAACTGTTGTAAATGCTGTATCATTTTATGAGAAAAAAAAATTATAACCAGCAGTGGGATTTCATCTGCCTTCTTCTGAAGTTTACTATACTGGTCAGTGTCAGAAAAGGATGTTGAAGGAAGTGAAGGTATGAGCCAATCCCAAATAATAAGTCCTGCATTCCAAATAGAAGACTGTATTAATGAAAGTTCTTGTTAAACAAAAAGTTACCATTAAATTAAAAAGAACCATTTTGTTTACCTCAAAGCTTTAAGAAAAAAAATCTTGAAACTACATTTTAATACAAGTATCTGTAGTATCCCAAAGCACCAGAAACATATATATCTGAAAATGGAAGATATCCACATCTAGGCCCTTCTTAGTTCATGGGAGGAACTTCCATATCATATATTACATGGGATGTATGCAAAGTGCAAGGCTGCTTGGTTAAAAGAGATATATAATGTTACATTTCTATTGGATAGTGTTCATTCTTAGCTTGGTATTCTAGGGGAGGGGAACAAATCCAAAGCCTTTCTCCTATGCACTGACTTCACCATGTTTTAAATCTTATAACTTGACAAGACCTTCTCTCTCTTATCACTAAAGAAAATTCTTGAAATACCTAAATATGGGTGTCTTTTACCTCCTTTATTAAAAAAAAAATGTTGATAGTTGATTTTGATTAGAGTTACCTGCTATGTGGAACGAGAGAGAAATTGTGGGGTTACGCTGCAAAGAAGCAGGAGGAAGGAGTCTATATGTGAACTTCATGCCTGAATTTGTTCAGCTTGAATATACATATTTATATGCTCCTTGAAAGATGACCTAGAGACACTCACCAGCATAAACATACTTGGAAACCTTCCCAAGATAATCATATGAAATCAGAGAACTCTGACTCCAAGGCAGAGTAGGGTGTTGGCAACACAGTAAAAATCACGGGGTGGGGGGGGGGGGTGTAAAAACTTAATCTCAGTGAAATTACTAAATCACCTTTGATACTAAGTAATCACACAGCGTTATCTCATTTGGAAATTGCATCATCCTTTAATGTAGACAGCACAGTCATAGTTAAATGAGAGTATTATTGCATTTAGGAGTGTTCGAAATTATAGATTGTTTCCATTCCAGGTGCTTGCAAGTTAAGGCAAGTCCATCTGTTTGGCAATATTTGAGTTACATGTGACTGAATCAAATTTTTTTTTTTTTCCTCCAGCCTGTATGAAGCTCAGATACCTGTTGCATCTGCATCGCTATTCAGAAGGCTGGTTTAAGCAAACCTGGGCCAGTAATATTCTGGTATATGCATTTGTGCATAAAAGTCAGTACCAAAGACCAAATCCTGCATGAAACTAAGTCAGTGAAAAATCTTTCATTAGCATCAGAAGTTCAAAATCAGAGGCTATGTGTCTGAAACTGATTGCAGTTGTTCTCAGCACTGCAGTGAGCAATGACCCCTATGAGGAAGTGACATAAACAGAGAAGTCAAAGTCTCTTGCTGTAAGCAGCATTAGTCTCCTCTCATTGTCCTTCTGGATAGTCCATTGAAAAGTATTCAACAAGTAACTATCAAAGTTACCCCCGCAAGCATGGGGTTTGTAGGGAAAAAGTTGCAAATTTTTACGTGAACTTCGCACCGGCGGATCTCAGCAGAGAGCTGCGTGGGAACTCATCCGGGTGGTGTGCCGATGTGAGTAGCTGCGTTGCCCTCTAGTGACAGGTACAGAAATTCCTACCACAAGCAACAGGTACGAACAATTCTTCACGCACTATTAAGGCTGACACTTCACAGCCACACGTTTGAGATAGGTATCGGCAGTATAAGGATCTTGTGGAAGCTTTTGTGACTTTGGAGAGCCATTTACAGGACCGGTCTTGGAATCTGAAATCTTGCTTAAGTGTTTTGTCATCGTTCAAACAAGATTCCTGCACTTTCTGAAGATTAGTAAGAAAAAGTGGATGCATCACATTATAACTGAAGCATCAGAATATTTTTGGCAAGAAATACATAGAGATCACTAACAAGGATTAGTTTTTAAGGATCACTACTGCTCTTAAAACTTTCTCTTCTGAAATCATGTCCCAGGCATACAGACAACAGCTTCCTGTTCTTTACACTGATGTAACACCACGGATCTGACAGTCACATTTCTCTGTGGGAAAAACATGAGATAAAGGTTTTCTCAAGTGAGATGGAACAGATAAGTGAATGCAGTACAAACGACGACAGGCACACAAACCTAATAGGACAGCACAGTCCTGAAAAACATGAACAACTATATGAAGCATCAGAATAAATGGCAATGAAGCCTTTCTGGTGTACAATACCTGCACTGATGAATTAACAAGCCCATATTAATAGGGCTAAAGGTAGATTCCCTGCAAGAAAGAGCACAAAAGCACCAGAAAGCTCTCAAGCATTCGCCAACAGATTAGTTGTCTCTACCGTGCTGGCAATTCTCATCTGAGGCTTGCATACTTGGTTCATAAATCTTCTCCCCTCCATCCCAGCACAAGAGTTATCCCAGAAGAAGGAAGGGATGCCCTGCTGTGTCTGGTAATCTGCAATTAGAAAATGATCCCAAGGGGGACTATTAGCAGCTGCTATTGTTTAGAGCTGTCCAGACAAATACTGATTTATCTGGGGACTCTGGAACCGCAACTGGGTGTCTGACAAGCCTCTCACTCATTTGTCTTGCTAACAGCAAAATCTGCATAGATTATAGCAGAGATTCTGAGCTACCATATGACAATATATTGTCATATGCTATGGTAGAACAGGTCAGTTCTGCTTCACAGGGGATTGAAGCATGAGAACATGATTTCTTTCAAGACAAAGGTTTTGAGTGTTATGTAGTGGGTATGGTAATAAAATCGTAAGATTTTTCAGTTTTATCTTCCTCCTCTTAAATTGGCTTATACCTGCCCTTTCAGCAGTTTACACAGAATTAGAGGTAATTTAAAAAGAAGTTATCCTTGGAGTGGCAGAACTGAATTTTGCATCTGTGGTATTATGTGTCCCTGAGTAGGTAGGAGCACAGGACTAAGAATGGATAAAGGCATGAAGGTTTGATGGGAAGTTCAACAACCTGTGGACTGATGCATTTCAGGGAAGCAGAGGGGAAGAAGGATGGTGAGGAGTGTCCACAGAGGTCTTGAGGAGGAGAGAGGAGGCTGGAAGGTGGAAGGGCTATAGGTACTGTGGTTGAGAAAAAGCAACTGAGAGGATTCGGCAGGGAGGTTCACACGAAACAGGACAGAGAGCAGTCTTTCTGCTCACTAAAATCTTGCTAATATGACCTCAGGGTAAAAAAATTTGAGAGATTTAAGATGTTGGCATAGCATCTGTCAGGTCTGCTAATTTGTATATGAAATTTATTGCAGTTAATACCATGGAAATTACAGAGATTGTTCATAGTTGATTTCTTGTTGATATTGAGCAATATTTTTCAGTAATCTGAAAATTACCCCAAGGTCTGGACTCATTTTAGCTGTCCTCATTTGGAAAATTTGTCAAGCTTTGGAGTAGCATTTTGCCATTTTTGCTAATTACCCTCAAATCAAAATACATTCCTAATTGTCAGTGTCAAGAACAATGCAACATTCTTACTCACAATGACAGCAAGTCTGTCTCCTTAAACAAAATTCCTCCAGGCCATGTAACATATCTGTTTCAAGTAAACAATGGTGCTATTTCCTGAACAAGGAATTAAGACCTTTTTGGAAATCTTCATTGTGTAGTAAAACAATCCTCTATTTCTCTGGACTGATTTATACACACTGGGCCTCTACACAAACAACCAAGTAAACAGTATGCACTGAAATCTCTTGTAAGTGAAAAGTACACATTGTGATGTTTTGAACCAATCTTTTCCTTTTGGGAAAGAAAAGAGGGCTTTTCTAGATATATAATAGCTATGAATTTCTTGATTGGCAGTTTAAAAATGAATGTTTAGTGGGGCAATAAACAAATATGCCACTTGCTTGACCTCATTGAAAGCAGCTGGCAAGTCTTTTATTGAATTAATCTGTACTGCCTGTGTACTGGTTAGGCTGTCACTTATTAAACCATATGCTCTGTGTAGGCTTCCTTTTTCCAAAGATATGGGTATGGTTTTGTGGCCAGCTTAAAACAACCTAAAACTAAACTGTCCCTGAGAGAGGCATCCCTTCACCCAGCCCTCCTGCCTCCCTTTTGCCAGAGGTCAGTTGTTTTCAGTTGGATAGAAGAACTGGTGTATCTGGGAGCTAACCTAAACACACAGACACATATACACACTCCAAAGAACCTCTTTATTTTCACCTGGCTTGGCTCCCTGATCCAGCCCATAGAGGCACTGGCCTTGGCTGGGGGAGCAGAAGAGCTGGATAGCCCATGGAGAGTGAGAGCGAAGTGAGAGTGAACTGCTGGCTCGTAGGGGGTAGGTGTGGGTTACCACAGGTCAAAAGAGTTTCTTTGGAAGCATGAGCTGAGCTCAGAAGAGAGAGACTGTTGTGCTGTGCCTCACCCCTGGCAATGGCTTGTTCCTTAGAGACAGGCTGGATGTGAAATCTTTTTACCTCTTCTACCACAGTAATGATATGGGATCATTAACACGGAATTTAACTGTAATTAATGCTTGTCAAACAGTCTTGTAATGCCAATTAGACAGAAATTTGAGAAAGAGAATGCTCTTACAAATAGGGGAACCTCTGCTACCCTTACTCTGATCCTGTTGCTTGCTCTGTAGAGAAAATTATAATATATGGATAGTTCCTCCAGTCACAGAAGCCTTCCAAGGCAACTTGTCATGACAGAAAGCTTATTATGGTAATCTTGATACAGTCAGTATTTACAAACATGACAGCCTGCACAAAAAAGCAATAGAAATAATAATTTTTATTCACAAATGCTTATAAGTCTGTAAAGAAAAGCTGCTCCCATGGTGGCTATGGAGGCTGGCTAAAGAGCAGCCTTTACTCAGACACAGCCTGGAAAGAGAGAATCTTTCAATACTCAGGCTTTGAAGGTAGATTATTGAAAGTCACGCATAACTTCATCAGCAAATCAAAAATTAGAATGAAAAAAGTTGTTTGGCTGACAGCAGAGAATTTTTTCCCCGCTAGTTCATCTTTCACAGAATTATTAGAAAACTATAAAAGTAGTCAAGATGTGCTATGAAGCAAGAAAGACCAGGTAAGCTTTAATTCCGTCTTGGGCCCTTGGATTTGTATGTAATTAAACTTCTAATGTGACTTATTTAGATTACTTTTAAGTGAATTCTTGCCTTTAGGATGCTTTGTTCTTAAACTAAATCATGTAAGAATAAGTGTTTTGTTACAACAATGCTTCCCTAAAAGTAACCACTCAGCAATTCTTGCTGTTAAATCCACACTTAGAGCAGATGTATAGGATAAGGGACGATTTAGTATTCTTGACACATCCTTGGAATGGATGTTGCAAAATAACATCTATTCCAGCAGGTTTAAGCATGGTCATCAGGCACCAAACTGACTTCTGAGCAAGCCCCAGATTGGAACAATTTCCTGTACCAGCTACAGAAGGAGAAAAATTTTCAGGGTCCAATGTCTGCATTTTTATTTTGTTAATATATGACCGTGTAAATATAATACAAAACTCTCCCCTGGGAATGAGGCTTTCAAGTGTTTAAGAAAGAGTAGCCTCATTTCATTTGCATTAATAATCCTTGTTGGCATTCTCACACACAGGAAGCCTGAAAATACACAAGAAAATCATTAATTCTCCAGAGAGCCTGTGGTAAAGGAAATCGCTAAATTAAGATGACTTGAAGGATATCCTCATTTCAAGACATCTATTCAAATCTCCATAACAGGGGCAAGCCTGAACGTTGCATGCACTGCAAAGATTGACAAAACCTTTTCGGTAGTTGATTGTTTTTCACTTAATTTTAGTTATTATTCATCCTTCAGGGTTTTTCATGGATGATTATGGAGCCTCAATCTATCTTTTTCATTATACACCAAGTAGTTTTTCTGAGCCCTTCCTTTAGCATGACTGCTCCCATGCGAACCTAGCTTCATGAAAGAGTCTGATTAATGATTGAACTGTTCAGAGAATTATTTCGTCCTTAAGACTATCTTGTTGTGGGCTGATACTTCAAATTCCATTGCATACTACAAAAATTTCCATAGATTGCCATGGATATGGATATTTGATCATTCAAAAATTTACACTTCCCATATTTGGCTTCTCTGAACATAAATTATTTCATCCTGTCACAATATTCATAGACCTATTATTCTCCAGCATTTAGTATTATTTCAAAGTAGCTATCACGATTACAAGTGTATTACAATATGAGCCTAATGTGATTGCTGGCTTACAGACTTAGAGTACAGATTTTAGATTCATTGTGGCAGAAGTTTTACAGGACTGGAATGTTGGCCCGTTCTTATGTGAACTGAAGGAAGTTCTTGCTTTTATTTTAATTACAATAATTTAAAAAGTCGACTAAACTTAAAGGTGAACCTGAGCTGACAGAACTTGTGTCTTCTTCTGATGCTGTGATGCAAGTTTTATTAATGTAAACTCAGGTTTTTTATTTTTCTTGGTTCCCTTAGATTAAAATTTCATGAGATGGGACCTTTAAATTTTACCTTGTAATCTAAATGTAACTTCTAATGTAACATGGATGGTCACTTTACTAGCTCACTTTATCTGACTTCTTTCTTTGTGTTTAAACAAAGAATTATTTCTCTTCACTGCATGTGAGGAAAACCCCCCACAAAATACATTATTCCTTGCAAAAGTTTATATCTAGGACATGATGCCTTATAAAAGGACCAAAATTTATTTCTTCCTCTCCAGACAATGTTGTCCTAATTACTCTTGGTAATTTTTGGTACTTTTGTCTAGATCTAGAATTACAAGAATCTCTATGTGTTGTCCAGCCTTTATCTAGCTGTAAATAGACAATCTGAGATAGTAAACAACCACATGTTCAACATCTTTAAACTTATGCCAAAGTTGTCTTGATTTCAATCACAATTAAACATATTATTGAGATGACGCATGCTATCTTGCAGGAGATGGAATAGGCTTGGGAGCTTTCGTAGCAGGGGCTTCTACTGTTCTGGAAATGTCTGTCTCCTGTTACATGGTTTCATATTAAACCAGAGTTAATAGAGTGATTTGTGAGATCAGTCAACATTCAAGATTTCGTGTGTGTTCCTTTTAAAAGTGGAGACTTGGGATGGAACCAGTCATTTTGTTAATGCAATCCCTTTCATTTATAAAGAATGGACAGTCATGAAGTGATATTTTGCTGAACTCAGCAGGAGTCAGACAAGAAGCATTTTCTTTTCTTACATTTTTTTCAAGCAACACTAGCATTAATTCCATTGCTGTTAGCTTCTGTCCTGCTTTTCCTGGCATCTCCATCAAACAATATCCAGTCCGTGCAACTAATGTTCATCTAGACAAGGAGTTCAGTGTCTTACCAGCTTTGTATATAATCTATATTTACGGCTGACTTACTTTCAAAGGAAATGTAATCCTCTTATTTTGTATTCAAGGGTAAACTTTAAAACCAATTTAATTTATATGATACTGGTACATTTCAATAAACCACTTTTTTAATGTGCAGAAAGACAACCCAAACCCCATTTGGAGGATTAAATAGTTAATTTCCTCAGGATTTTTTTTGTCATATTCATGAAAATGAAATATGAATAATTCACAATTACTATTCATATCAGCATATATTCATAAGCCTCTCTGAAGATTGATGTTATCCTCATTTTACAGATGAGGCACTGGTGTACAGAAAAAAATAGGATCAAAAGTTTTCATCAGTCTTAGGAGCCAGTCTGAAATACCAGCAAACCGATTATTGAGGATAGTTAGCATTATACTACTTTCTTAACGCTTACAAGAAAACCATCCCTGACTTCAGCTGCTTCTGTAACTATCAGAGACTTTTAAGAAGTTGATCTCTCCATGTCAGTCTAGGTCCCTAAAAAGAAACACAGCACACCTGGTAAGTAGTTCAACAAAGTGGCATCACACAGTAGAGGCAGAGACATAATCTGCAACATTAAATCCAGAACTATGTTTTCTTCTTGAATCCTGTAGCCTCAGATAATCCTTTCTAGCTTCAAGAGCAAATGATACTAGACTCAGCTATGACCTTTATTTACAACCAAATTCAAGTGGCCCTTAGTAAGTCTGTTGCAGGGCTTATACATGAAGGAGCTGGGAAAAGGCTGCATGCACCCTCTACTTTGCAATCATCCTCTTTTAGTGAAGGTACTTTTATCTAATGTTCCATGTGAAAAATCCAAAACAAGTAGAAGGAACAAGTGTTCTGTCCTGTGAAATGCAACCCTCAAAGTGGTTCATGAACAAGGTTATTTTAACTTTCTGCCAGTTGAGTTAGTGAGATCAGCAATGATGAATTATCTTTTGTGTCAACAGCTACATCTGGGACTGTGCCAGTATCTTTTAAAGCTACAGATGCCAGACAAGGGATCTGTTCTTGGCACCAGGGAGGGCGCAGGAGCTGCTCTTACCCTGTTTGACTTCTCATTCCCTTGGCACACCGACTTCCTTCTTTTTTTTCCAGTCTGATTCATCCTGGTTCTTGGGTTCCTTTTCCAGTTCCATTTTCTTCACTTAATGAGTGATGGAGACACTCCTAGGCTCAGTTTGTCTGCCTGTTTACCTGAAATAGGCTAGTATAATACTTCTATGTTGTTTCACCCACTCTATTTACTAACTGACTTTTAGCAGTTTTCTGGACATGGAGAAGAAGCCCCATGGACTATTACTGTATTTGCTAAAAGCCTAATAATATGCAAAGGCAGCACCATGAAAACTAACAATTAAAGTGAACTAACTGTTTGCTGCAGAATCATCAAAAGGCTTTTTTTCCTCTTCAGTCTGATGACCAAGCATCCCAAGGTACCCAGCAGGTGATAAGGGCCCTTTTCAGATTGTTCTTTGAGGCCACAGGCATTTTTTCCTTTCTTTTTATTAACACTGGGGAAAAAAATGATCGCTTTTCTCAGAAATATTTAGGAAACAGTTTAGGTCGTAGCAAGCCAAGCCATTTTAACCATTCATTGATCATCTGCCTCTCTTCTCTTGGATATCAGTGTGCTTTCATGTCATCAGTGGCTACAATCTCTCAAGTCTTTGGTGACTTTCAGTTTTGTCATTTCTATTTTACCTGCTATTGTCCCACTAATGGGACTCTGACAGTGCAATATGGCATAATAAATGCCTTGTGGTTTTTTAGTACTTGAGAAAACACTTAGTAGATTAGGAAAGCATAAGAACTAAATTTCTACCCTATGTCAGGTTTTCAGAATAAAAAAAAAAAAGTAGTGGGACTTTTCAGAACACTGGCTTGAGGTCTTAATAGATGACACTATTTTCCATATCATCCCAGATTATGTTTTGAAAGGAGTTGCATATTTTTATATACTGTGATGTATGATTTCTCATAAATCTGATGTCTTCTCTTTGCTCACACAATTCTCTCTTTCTGTTAAACCTTTTTCCCTCTAACATACATAAAATATTTGTTCATAAAATATAAAACAATTACAAAACTATGCAGATAATTAAATGTGTAAGTGAGCGTTACATATAAGAATAATCTTAGGAGTTACAAAAATGCTTATAAAACCTGTTTAAACTGTTTATTCAATAATAATCTCAGCATCATATCTTAATATCTACTCATAGACTCAAGTGGGATGTATAAGTAGAAAAATGTCCTTCCTTATATGAGACTGAACATTACACAGAATACATATTTTTCCAAAGTTTATTAGCTGTGGAGTTTTCAGGATTTAAAATTAGTGAGCTTTTTTTCTATTAAAAAAATACTCAAGGATCTTTTTTTTTTTTTTTCAATGTTTACTAGGTAACCTTCTCCCTGCATCTCAAAAATTGGGTAGAAGTCTTTCAGCAATTTTTATAACTTCTTTTGTGTTACTTTGACTAATATAAGAAGTATCACTCAAATGCTTAAGTTAGATAGTTTGGGTTTTAAAGAAGAATAACATTAAAAGACATTGATATTTTAATTAATCAATTTCCTTAACTTGGTGGGAATGGCCACTGTGCCCTGGAGCTTCAGCCAACTCTGATTACTCCTGTGAAAGAGATAAAAGTGCAGGGAAACAGTCAGGGGATGATATTTAAAAGGAGTGTGCTAAGAAGCTTTGAAAGTACCAAAAATATCTAAATGAACCAGGGGAGAGAAGATACATTCATTTACAAGCATAAATTATCAGCAAAAAATGAAAGAATAAAAAAATTTGACTTGGAAGTGCCCACTGAGAATACACAGAGCATTTTCTGAGCATATTGTGAACATGTATCTCCTTCCCTTCAAAGTTCAACTATTTTCACCTTTTTTATGCTCCCATCCATACCTGGAGTTTGAATACACAGTTCTGATTTATGGGAGACCCTTGAAACTGGAGACAACAATCAGGCTGTCAGCCTAAGGATCTCAGGTTCAATACCATTCATCCAGCAAAAACTCCAAGCACTTGAGAGTCTTCTGAAAAAAACCAACACAAAAAGGATGCATTGCTAAGCAATTAACAGGTATGAAGGCTTTGATGTATTTATGTAATATCAGCAAAGAAATAGGTCCAATGAATTTTGTATAACTGATGACATGTTTCATGGCTAATAACCTAAGCTCCTTGTTATTATTTATTTCTTATTCACAAAGCAAGCAGTGGGTCAAATTCAGTTTCCATAAACAGAAACAAGATCTTTCAAGTTTCTGATAGATACATACACTTACGTAAGACCTGAAGTAAGTCTAAATAGATTAAGCATAAGTTTCATAAAGTAGAAGATATTGGGAGTAGAAAGAAAGTCTTCATATTAAATACTAGAATATAAAGAATGACAGAATGTACACAGAGAAATTACATGATCAGAGCAATAAAATAAAAATACTCTAATATTAATGAAGTAAAAATATTAGACTATTAAAACCCAAGGCAAAAACACTAAGTCTCTTGATAAGTCATAGAATTCAGACCTTAAGACTAAATCCACTTTCGGAACTGTCTATCTTGACTCATCATTTTCTCTGTAAAAAGGACAAGCCCAACATATCATGCTTTAAGAAGACTCAAAAACTAGAACCTTATATTCATCTCTAATTAAAAAACTCAGGCTGTGCATGAAGTAAATGGACAGATTTTAAAAATAGGGAAGGCAGAACAAAAGAGCCTTTCACTAAAATTTCCTATAACAAGCTCTCCTATCACAAAAGGATACTGTCACTTCATTACACTCAGAAAAAGCTTTAAATTGAATAATCAAATAAACTGCTTATCTTTCTAGTGTAAGATTACTCCAGGCAGAGAAGGAAGTCAGAAGCAGCCCTATTTCACCTTTTGCTCTTTCAACTCGTACATTTAAGCAAAGATTGAAATCCAACTTGGTGCTCTGTTAGCTTAAAATGCATGTTTGATGAATATTTCAAAATTATCTGCCCAATGCTTTGGCAAAATTAGGCATCAAATTATAAAGCACAAGAAGTATGTTGTGACTCTATGGTTACATCCTGCAAACAAACACAGAAAAAGAGAGTAAGTTTACTACAGCCCTGCATGGAGTGCTTAAAATGCTGCTCTTTTGCCTAAACTGCCATATATTCAATTTGGTCTTTTCTTATAGGCACTCTGCACTTTATCCTATAATAAATGCTGTAGCTCTGCTGACATTACTGTAGCTCCACAAATGGTAAGTTAAGGCAAAGAAAGAAAAATGCAGACAGGAGATTTTAAATGTATGAATATATTATTCAGAAGGATTTATTACTTTAAAAATGTTGTTACAATTCCCAAAAAATGTTGTTACAATTGAGAAGGCTATTTGCCCTGTAGTACAGGTCAGGGCCTTTCACAGAAATGCTAAGACTGCTGAAGATAATTTGGGAACACCGGGCTCTTGCAAACTATAGCATGAATAATTCTGGGTAATAAATGCATTAAGAGAAGAGTTAAACAGCAGTTGACCTGCATCAAAAAATTATCATCTCTGTCTGTGGTGGCTTGTGTGGCTGCCACAAATTGATCTTAGGTATTGCACACCTTCATAATGACAAGGACATAGTTTTTTGAACAAGTTTCCTGAGAAGACTGGCATGTCAGGCTCCCTTACGCTTCACTAGCAGACTTTTCAAAATCACCCTGCTTTGCAGGGGTGTTTATTTATGTTCTGAAAGATTTAATACTGTCTGTAAGCCACTAACACATGACTATTGCCTTCTGGTACAGGCTGTTACTGTGTTAGTCCTCTGTATTCACAGACTTAAGCTACAGTAGGGGTTTTGTCCTGTCTTTCTGGGATGCACATCACTCTGAGCCAATCTTGTCCTTTCACTGATGATATCTGGACTGTTCTGAGGTCTGGGACACTGGAGTTTTGTTTCCATTTCTCTGACTATATGCTTTGTGATGTTGTTTCCTATCAGCACTGTCTTTCCATTTTGGTACACAGGAATTTGGCCCCAGAATCTTTTTTCAGTTGAAGGCAAATCTTTACAAAATCTGTCCTGATGCATCACAAACTTACTGCTCTGAAAAGTAAAGCAGATCAGATTAGTTCTCTGTGGCTCCAAGAGAAACCACTGCAGGGACAGCCCATGAAACCTGCTTCACTGTACCCATCCTATAGCAGGTGTTATTTCTAACATTACATACACAGTGTTATTAAGGAAATCCAAAACTTCCCCTTCTGGTAGTCTACAGACTGTAAGATATGTTGTATGGGGTTGTTTAGCCTGGAGAAGAGGAGGCTCAGGGGAGACTCATCACTCTCTACAACTCCCTGAGAGGAGGTCTTAGCCAGGTGGAGGTTGGTCTCTTCTCCCAGGCAAGCAGCAGTAGGACAAGAGGGCACAGTCTTAAGCTCTGCCAGGGTAAGTTTAGGTTGGGAATTAGGAAGACATTTTTTACAGAGTGATCAGACATTGGAATGGGCTACCCAGGGAGGTGGTGAATTCACTGTCCCTGGAGGTTTTTAAGATAAGAGTGGATGACCATGCAATGAGTGCAATGGTCTAGTAACCATGGTGGTGTTGGATCAGGGGTTGGACTTGATGATCTCAGAGGTCATTTCTAACCTGGTTGATTCTATAGAATTAACTATGATTCTATTATTCCTCATTTTTTTTTCTCCATTTCCAACTTCCTTTTATGCTACTTCTTTAGGTTTCTTTAGGTGGAGTTTGTTTGACTCTAGTCATGAGTGCTTAATTGTCCTTGCATCTATCTTTCTATGTAGACAGATATGGCACAGTCAAAGTGTCACCATGTTCCCCTTCCTGCAGGATGTTTTGCCTTCACATCATTCCCCTCTCCAGTGCCTCCTCTGGAGGCATTATCAATGTTTAGGGAACCTTTATGGGGCATTGTGACCATGTTTCATCCAGGAGGCAGCAGCTGGGTCTCCTTCTTATTCTCCTTTAACTTTTAACCCTATCCATTACTCCTCAATTACTGTTAGTCATTCTGCTAAGCATTTCATTTTTATCAGCAAAACAATTTGTGCAGTTAACAAAGTCATTATAACAATTAAAATTATTAGGAGCAATTCCAGGGATCCCATCATGGCTACAATTTGACTAATCTCCTGTAATTTCTTGAAGTCTGTGTAGCTTATGAATCCAGTAAAGGTAGGATGTTTTAGCATGTAGCTCAGTAGTTTAGCAGGTACCTAAAGAATTAGTTTAAAGTTAACAATCAACTGCCTTTGTGTGATGAAGTTCGATGCTAATTTCTTGTATATCATGTAATTCTAATCATGACCCTTCATGGAGATTACAGTACAAAAACACATATTTTTGTCACTTCATGCACTGCAAAGATTTACATCCACTACTCATCCATTTCTAAACACATATGATTAAGTTAAAATACAGGCAATCATCTGACAGATGTAGGTACAGGACTTGACAGATGTTTTGTGCATCTGATTTGCAATATAAGATAGCAATGTCTGGACAGCAAAACCATCCAGAAAGTTTTCTCTTTATCTGTCTTGATAGATAAACAATAAGATTAAAACATTACATATGGTAATTACCACACCCTGAGTAAGCAAGTGGATTTGCAGTTGTATGACCCCAGTGGCAACATGTTTTTCTTTTAACATTATTGTACATTTCTAACATCTGTTAGGTTCTTTTAGAGAAAAACGAACAAAGGAACAAAACACTAAAACCAAACCTGAAAACCCAAACCACCCCTTTTCATTAAATTGGATTTTTTGCATATTGTACACATAGAGAAAGTTTTGATTATCAGTCTCCACAAATGACAAATGTCTGGTTTTGACCATAAATTTCCATTCCATCAGTTTCCTCCTATAAGCATTTAAAAATATCCCCATTATAGCCCTGCAGAGTGACTTTTTTTCTAATCTCAATGCTGCAAAACTACACATGATGCTACACCAAGTACTTTTTACTATAATAAGCATTTCTATAATTAACTGGTTCACCTTTTCTTTCTTGTAGTGCTAACCCCACAGTTCTCTCAGCTCTTAACCACTTCAGGTTAAGAACAGCACTTATTCAGGTTCTCATTTAAGAAGTCTCTTGTTCTTTTCTTTCTACTGTTTGCCGTGCAGTCAATGTAACACTCCTCTCTGATCTCATTCAGGCACGTACTCACATATTTATTTGAAAACACGTTCCTGGTTTTCATAACACCAGTGTCATTAAGACTGAACTACTTTTTTATTGTCATACCTCTTAGATTTGCTTATGTCAAATCCCTCATTTTAATTGCCTGAAATTTGCTAACAGCTGGGAATATTTTTGCTCTTTCTTTCTTCCAGAACTTTTTGGAAGCCATGTTAGACATCTCATGAATGTAAAAATAAATCAGCAAATTAAAAGATAAAAAAAGAAGATTCCAATAAAAGTAAATGGTTCTTTCTTATACTTCTTTCCTTTTTTTAATTTGGGATAGATATCTTGTATCCAGACTTCTTCATCATGCTGCTGGATAAGCTAATATCTGGCAGCTAATCTCAGCAATACCCTAATATCCAGCAGCTGCCAGGGACTTGCTTCATTTTTCACCCAGTAATTCCACTAGAATGGTGAGACTTTCACAGTGGTCAAATTATAATCTTACTGTGAAACTCTCAGGAAGACCCTTTGTATAAATTCTAAATAATTCACTTCTCTGGATGTTTTATTTTACTTGATCATCTTTCTCCAGGCTCCAGCTTTTCGCACTCCTGTTGACAGTTTCTCCCATTCTCTCTAGTGCTTTTTACTCTAAGAATGGGGAGTAGAAAATTTATTTTCTTCTCTTGAGAGGTCTCTGTGTTTAGTGGAAGACAGCAGCCTGGTCAGCACAGGAACAAGCCTCATCTTTCATATGAACTTCTTGTAGCTGATTGCTACTTAGCTGCTATCTGGGAAGTCAGTGTTTCTAGTTTATTGAAGCAGCAGCAGCAAGAAGGACAAATGGGACACAGCTTTCTAAAACTCAGTTTCCATAAATTATAAAAGACACCTTTTTAATACATAATTGGAATGATCAAGATTATTTATATATATATATAAAGAGATGTGCTTTTATTTGCAAAAAACCCCCACGTATTAGGTTTCAAAGCTGATTCTATCCCCATTCAATTAGAATACTTTGTTATTCATTGTCTCCCTCTGAAACCTTCAAATACACATGCAGCATTTGTTACAGCGCCAGAACTTTATTGTTTTGGCAAGGAACAGGGACTCACCCCAGTTCAGAGCTAAAGGCCTCCTCTAATCTCTGGACAGCATCTGGCAATCTTCTTCCAATAAGTCTTTCTCTTCTGTCTTGTCATAAAGCACACTGTTTACAACAAATGAGGAACATATGATATCATTTTTGTTGATACATGTCCAGTTTCAAAAGTTCTGACAGGAGGTATAGCTGTGAAACTGCTCCCTGAAAATAAATTTCACAGCATGAAACTGTTCCCTGGAAATTATTTATGACTGATAAACTAATTGAGATTTCCAGTCTTACTGGAATCCTGAGCAGTGCTTTAGGGGAAAAAAAAAATAAAAAAAAGAGATTTACAGTAAGGTTTAAAAACAAAAAAAAAAAGTCAGGGCCTATTTTTTTTAGTGACCAGTTGCAGGTCTGGATCATAGCAGTTCTACATATGGATGTTGAAGCTACGAGAAGACCCACCCATGCAATGTTATTGAGCCATGACTGTAGTTTATTTATCCTTTTAATGAGAAACAGATAAAACATATCTCAGGCAACTTGATGAAGAAGACATAAATAATTTAAATGCTCTAATGTGATGATAATTCTGGTTTTATTTGAAAATGTGCCATGAACTGTGCTCCTACGGTCACACATCCCTTTGGTTTTCAGAAGGCTTCATTCCAAAGTCATGGAGGTACATCTGACACACAATGACTGTGAAGGCTGTTTCTGCCACGTGATAGCAGCAGTACATGAGTGGGCTTGACTTGTTGTCCACCCTGAGGAGCACAGCTCGAGGGACTCCAGGTGGGCTGTGTGGCCTGGAGAGCCACAGCTTGCCAAGATCAGTTGTCTCTGGATACCCATTTAACTCCAGAGCTTCTATCTAAACCATAGAACAGTTGGTGTTTCAAGACTCAAAATACCATCAAGGAAGTATCTGGTAACAGAAGACTCTGCTGAAAGATGAGAAGAATGGGGAGTCATCATCTCAAGCAAGATGGCTGCCAAAAAGAGCACCAAGGCCCAGCTGAAAAAAATTACTGTAGTCACTTTGGAAATTAAAATCACAGTGTCCAACAACGCTGTTGGATGCTATTTCAATTAGTTCTTATTGGCAACACTACTGGGACAGATGAATTAACCTCAAGGGGGACATTTGTGGTGGAAGATGAAGTACAAGAGATCCCTGTCCAGATCCAGAAAAGTCCTATATATCCTCTGTACAACTGGACTAGCCAAATCCTTCAGCCCACAAGGAAAGACAAACCCTTAAAGTTCATCTTCCTATTCCTTGCTCAGATGTCTGGTAGTTGGTGAACCTACATTAGGAAAAGCTCTGCAACTGGCTCCAGTTGAAAATATTGTGTACTGATATTTACACACCTCGAACCTTTAATTTAATCCCTTATTCTCTATGCCTCTTTGCTCAGTTTCATGCGCTGCTTGAATCCAGACCTCCCATGCATGAACCTGGAGTGAAAAGCCTGTAATAAAAAACCAATCACTACTCTTAATTGTCTGTGCTTTTTGCTGCAGAAGTTTACAATTTGTCCCAGCAGTTGGTTTTTCCCCTGATAGCTGAATCTTTGCTTTGCATGGGTGAAGAAGAAGAGAGGCTGCTTGCTTATGAAGAATGAGGAAGAAGAACTCTGCTGAACTCTCCCACTCCGCCAGCACATAACATCTCACTGAGAACACAAGGATGTTGATGAGGGTATTCAGTGGGGCAAAGGATAAATCACAGAGATGGCATGACAGGCAGACACATCCTCAGTTAATGAGCACATTTGGCCAGTGTGAATCTGCTTGCACAGCATACTCACCACTCAAGTGCTCAGCACCCAGCAGTGCAGGAAACATTCGAGGGCAGCAAAAGTGACAGAGGGAGTGCTGCCGAGGTGGGCACTCACCTCAGCTCCGGTAACTGCTCCCAGAAATATGTTTCTGGTTTAATCACCGCCATGCTAATTGGCTTTCTTTCATGCTGCCTTCTTTGACGTGCAAATCTCTGATGTCCTCCTTCGCCAGCCAACACTTCCAGCCACACTGTTGTGTGTGTCACAGAGATTGCCAGGAGCAGAGGATTGGGGGGAAGGTGGGCACACTCACACCTGAGATATGCCTTCTGTCTTCTTATAGCCCCTTCCAGTTACTTCCAGTTGCTGCTGGTGCCTGCCTCCCCCCACCCCACTAAGTGTCCTTCTTCCCAGCTTCCTCCAGCTGTCCTGCTGCTGCCAGTGGCAAGTCTGTGACCATCTGGAGAAACAGCAGCAAGAGAACTCATCTCTCTCCAGTATCACAGGAGTTACCCCTAGGGCAGGTTCCCATCCCATACTGGCCTTATTATGGCTCCTGTATTTGCTCATGCACAGCCAATAGTTGCATCCTGTCCACAAAGCAAGGCTCTGTCTGGGTATTCTCTCAGGCATCAGAAATTGTTAATTCTTTTATTCACAGGGGCACAGATTCAACTGGGAGGTGGAGTAAGTCACAGATTAGTGGTTAGTCCAGTCTCTGAAAGAGGCGGGACATGTGAAATAGGAGTTTGTTAATGGTCCCAGGCACAGGAGAGAACTGCAACTCCAGGGCAGTTCTGTGAAAAAGTTGTGATGGTGTCACACAAGCCTTAGCATGCTTTAAGTGGAACCAGTAGCCAAGACTGGACCTACTGGAGCATAACAGAAGGATTTGAGACCTCCTGGAGAAGACCACCAAAGACACCAAAGCAGATAAAAACTTTTTTCTGAATTCTGATGAGGTTCAAATAGTTCATGCATGAGACTGAAAATAATTTGCTGAGCCCTGTGGAAACTGGAGTGCTTCTGCAAATGTCCAGAGGCTGAGTCTCAGAACGTTTGAAAAGCCAAGGATTTTAGATGACTCCCAGCTGAGGTCATATCCAAACCCTGGTCTGAAAGGTAACAATTTTGGGTGCAGGCATTCATAGTCCACTAAGAATATCAAAGTCCTTCACATGATCTGGTCTTCCAGCCTTAGGAACAGATGTGATTATCAATATATGGTGTTTCAGATTTGAAAAATCCAGGCCAAAGTACAACAGCACATTCGAACTCATCTCAATTACATTGAAAGAATATGTTCCTGTCACAGAAAATAGGTACAATTTTGGACATATTTTGGCTTTGCTTCTTGGTTCTGTCTTGCAACTCTGCTTTAGTTAATAATAGTGGAATTGCTTAGAACTTTTGGACACTGTTTAGAGTGTATGGCATTTAGCAACATACGTCAGCTGCAAACTTTGGGTTTGCTTTTTAAACTGTTATTCAGAATACTAATAATAAGCAATACTTATAATAGCAACTACGTGGCTAGAGCATATGCTTACTGGCCTGTGGGGTTGGACATGCCAGTAAGAAATGTGGCACAATGATTTAAATACCTACTTACATAATACATTAAAATGTCATTTGCTCCTCACCAAGGAGGATTGCCAAGCCTATACCCAGCTACATTTGTAGCTCACCTGGACAAAAATGAGGTTAGTTTGACAAAATGTACACGTACTCTCTGCTGTCATGACAGTTTCTGGCTTCATCTAATTGCAAAATCATAGCAATGCTCTCACTATGTGATCCCCATCACAGTCCTGAAATTCATTATAGGTTCTGCCTTTCTTTAAAATCAACTTTTGTAGGGGAAAAATTGCTAATACATTATTGCAACAACTTCATACCCATATTGTCTATTGAGTGTTCAAGAAATTTATTTAAACACACAGTGTTCCCAGAATTTACTTCCTTTTATAAGGACTGCCAGCAGCAAATACCTGATGTGCACGTTAGCTGTAATTCCTTTTCCTTCTTTGTCTGTTGTAAACACTAATCCACAAGACTGAATTTGTGGTTTTGTGGATTGGGGAATCCAATGAAGTATGCAATGACTTGTGTTTTACCCTGTCATCCATACATATTGCTGTTGCAATTCCACCTTTCATAAAATATGGACTTTGGAGGGAATGCAGGAAGAAAACATTGATTGATGGAAATAATTTTATGAAACTGATAAACCATTTGACTACTAATTTAGCACTGGCCATTTAATTGCCTGACAAAGT
The DNA here is from genome assembly GCF_003031625.1 of Empidonax traillii. Lineage (NCBI taxonomy): Eukaryota > Metazoa > Chordata > Aves > Passeriformes > Tyrannidae > Empidonax > Empidonax traillii. Next base: position 317,746 of record NW_020955578.1, read on the forward strand.
CTTAATTTCACAGAAGATTTTTATTATTTAATCCCTGAAAATTACCACATCCAAAGATTACTGGATCAGATAACAGATAGAGAGACCTCTATCACCAGTGAAAGCTATCTGAGCAAGTTCAATACAGGACAAGTTATGCACTTCGATAAATGCAGCACATGGATATAATTTTTTAAAAAAATTGTAGTTTCTTTAAAATTTGTGTTTGAGTGTGTTTGAGTCATATCAAAGTTAACCTAAATACATCTGCTTGTCTATTCAGGTGCTCTTATAATGGCATGATCAGTAACATTTTTATACTTTATCAAGATTTAGTATTTTTCAAAAGTCAAGTAAATTAAGAGGAAAACTTGGCTACAGTTGCCTTGGTCTATATGTAGGATTAATATATTTACAAGGAAATGGGACTTTCTTATTTCTAACATACAGTCATTACAAGCACAGTGAATATAGATGCTAAAGTGAAATACCCCCACATATTTCTAGTAAAATTAATGGTTAAAAATTGGAGTGTTTGGGTGTACTGAGACTCAGTGGTGAACATTTCTCACACCTATGCAATTTTGGAGTTTATACAATTAAACAGCTATGTTAAATTCTTGAAGTAACATTTTCAGCACAGGCTGCCAGGTTTCCACAGTTTCCAAGGTTTAAATGTGGTATACATACCCTTAAAACCTCTCTGAGAGTCTATCAAAATTCATCACTCACCAAATCAGTCGATTCAGTTCCGAAAACACAGTCAGCAGATAAAGAGCTGTAGACGTTTGTTACTGCGTGGAGGTTTGGGCAAGTTAAGGGCTGTGGAAACGTTGCATGCTGTTTTTTAGGGAGCAATGCTGTGCACTTGGAAATTGATGGAATTTTTCCATGACTTTCCTTTGCTCTCAGCTGCCCTTAGGGAGGTACTTAGGAAGGACTGTGCCTCTGATTGAACCACTGAGACTGGCACCAGCAGACCTGCACTTTTAGGCATGAGGTTCTTGACTCTGTTTTACTCCCCATTCACAAGGACAGTCTTATCAGTAAGAGGAAAACACAATCAAAATGCTGGTGTGAGTTGCTTTCTCTAAATAAAAGACTCTAAGAAATATGGTTGAAAACTGTGCTGAACTTTTGCTCTGCTCAAAAAAAGAAGATGCATGGATGGGTGCATGGATGAATGGATGGGTGGGTAGGCAGATGAACTAACCATTTCATCTCATACTTGAATCCTAATGAAAAACACATTTTGTGGCTTTGACAAATTAACAGAGCAGAGCAATCTAGTTTTATATTTTCTTATTTCCTGTTTTTCTAGTGAGTTTCACTTAAAAAACAAACATACTACTTGTGCACAGATGAGTAATGTGTTTAGTTTTAGGTTTGGCCAGAAAAGGAAATCACAGAAAATCTTTTTACTTGGATAGAAATAATGTATATTACTCTGATATTACTCTATGGGATTCAGTTCTGTTTCTGCTTTCAAAGCTGATTGCAGTGTGCTAATGTGCTAGGGCCAAATTTCAAATGACTTAGTGAAGTCAGTGGGAGTTTTGACTCAGTCAAATTTAAATGATATCTGAAGGAGGATGTAAGGACTTGCTTTGTCACAGATTTTCTCTGGCACCCTAAAACCTTCACACCCTGAAAAAAAAAAAAAAAGTATTTTGGGAGAGTTCTAAACACTCTGTAACTGAGATGGTTTCTGGAACGCAGACAGGCACTCAGGAAAACAGCTGTAGGACTGTTTTCCAGTAATCCCACCAAGGCACAGTGCAAAGGGCATTTCAAGGACAGAGTCGAGATGTAGCACATAGCACTGATGTCAGGCAAGCTCTCAGGGTGAGCAGGGCAACATGCAGAGAACAGTCAATGTCAGATCTATCTGTCTTCTCATGCTTGCCGCCTTACATGACTTAGGAAAGAGTGATGATCTGTAGAGTAGGATCAGGAATTCAGTGTTTCAGAAGAAAGCATCAGCTTTATTCTCTCTTGAGTTGAAATTTCTGTTAATGAAAAGCAAAAACTTATACCTTCGGTTTTGTGGGTTCAATTATCATCCTTCTGTAGCACAGATTGATCTGCGTGGACTAAAACTCCTGAACCTGACTCTTACCAGGGCCCTTTTGCAGTGTCAAAGCCTTGTTTGTCATTATAAAGCCAAGTTCGTAGTTTTATTGGATTATACAATGGCCTCAGTTGCTATTTGTGTACTTTTAAATTGGTTGCATTTTTCAATAGATTTCAGGTCTGTGTAGTCAGAAAATGTTAACTACATGGATTTAAACTAGCATACCAACAAAAAGAACTTTTACTATTTTTAACCCTCCTATTTTTAAACTAATCTCATGAATCATTGCGTTCTGTCTCTGGGGTTTTGAAGGGTTGCAATTCACATCACTTCCCAGCTCCAGAGGGTGAGAACTGTTCAGTGTTCTCCTCTCCTTGAAATTTCCATTAAGTATAAAGATTAGCATTAGACTGCTGTGACAGCTTCATAATCAGAACTTCCTTTCATGAGAAGCTGGCTGAAGCCACAGATGTTTCTTGTATTATATATCATGAAATATGTATCATACATACATATCATAAAATACTCACCTGAATACAAACTATAGCCTTTTTGAGACATTAATCTGGTTTGGATGTTAGCCAGCTGGGCATTTCTGAGGCACTGTTTAATCAGCTGTCCTCTGCCTTCATCCTTCCACAAGTGTGCATACTTATACACATACAGCACAATTTAAAAACATAATTCAGGAATTCTGGTATGAACATTTTGAAATATTTACATGAAGCCTTGTATGTTTCAGACCTGTACATTTTCCTGAACAGAAATATTGACCCACTGGCATGTGATGTGTTTCAGTTATTGTGTAATCCTGTGTTTCTAGGACCATGTAGTGGATAGATAAAGAGATATAAATTATTGTTTTTTCAGTGACTTTGGGGAAAAAGATAATCTACACACTGCTATATTTTAAGTTCTGATTGTGTAAGCCAATGAAATCAATACATTATCCTTGTTTTCCTTGAAGTTACAACGTTTGTGATTTTAACTATTTCAACTAACAATTCAGACAGTGTAAACATTTTTACAAGATATATTTAAAAATACACACGAAATTTATCTTCCCCTGTCCCAGTCTGAAATGCATAGGGAAAACATTTCAGCTTTTCCAGTTAGCATAATTACAAGCCCCCACTAAATAGGACTAAGAATGCTTTTAGAGTAGAGATATACCTGTTCACACACAGAAGGGGAAAAGTAGAGGTTACAGATCAGAGGTAAATAAGAACAGACAAAAGAATTATGAATGCAAGAGAGATGAAACAACATCTGGTAATATCTTTTCTCAAAAGTGTTTGTTTCTGTCCTGACAGTCTCTGTTGCTGGCTACAGGCGCAGATAGCATACAACTCCCATTGATTCCCTGTACACGTGTTTCCTGTATTCCCCACTGTTCTCAGGTTAACATTCCTTCTTTTTTTCCTTCCCACCACCCTAAATGGACAGGATTTTTCTACCGCTGTGGTTTACAGCTATTCAGAGTTCACACCCTTTTCATCCTCTCTCTCAAGAGCTTTTGCAGCGACCTTCCTAGAAAAAATAAACTTTCATGTTGCACACTGATTAGAGAGATTATCCACATTAAGCATTCCCCTTGTGAGCACGAATACAACAAAAGCTCATTTAAGATCCTCAAAGACTCTGCTGTAACTGTAAGAGCAACCACCTACCTCCTGCAAAAGTGGCCCTTCTATTCATCTGTGAGATTTAATCAACCGTTTGTGTCTGTCATCTCACCAAGAAGCTCTTTTGCTTCCTGAGGTTTGCATGAGTTTCAAAAGCTTCTGCTAAATCATCATAACAATTATAATAGTTTCTAGAGATTTTTTAAGATTCCCCATCTGTTTACCTAATGCTTAGCCTATTCTGAGATCAAACTAATAATTAAAAACTCACACCTTTTCTCTTAAGTCAAAAAAGCATTACCTAAAATATCTGAAAATAAACAAAAAGGTCTGCTATTTTTTCAGAATATTTCTCCCCGATGTTCTTCCTATCTTCATCACCATCAGCACTAAAATGACACAGTGTAAGATAGAATCAGAAGAATTGTCCATTTACTTGGGTTTTTGTCTCCAATGCAGAGAACTATGTCAGTCATATGTCTTTTTTACATAATCACCCCACTTTTCCAGCCAAGTTTCCTGTTGTCCCAACAACTCATGTACAGGGCACGGTTGGTCCAATATTTTGTTTCTAAGATAAATATTTTGACATTTTTCCTTCTCTCAGAAAATACAAGCAGTAATGTGGTTTCAATTAAGGCTAAAGAGTTTTCTGAGGATTTGGGAGATGCTTTTGAAGTCAGGGAAGAAAAAACCAGTTGACAACTCTGATAACTTTGGCTCACCACCAAGAATTACAAATGCAAGAAACCGCAAGATTGCCTATTACTGCTGTCTTCAAATAAGAGTGTCACACTGAAGCCATCCCTCTGTTCCTTTTCTTTTCTGAAGCTTTTCTGTTAAGTGAATGTACTTCATTTGGCTTATGGCTGTTAAATTCATCATAACAGGTGCAATATCAGCATGCCTACAAGAAAACAGTCAGCCACTGCACACTTAAATATTGAATTTCCTTTAAAAATGTAAGAAAAATTAACAAATTATGCCAGTAGCTCCCAAGTCAGTCATGGTCAATATGGTCACATGTCAGGTAATATGTGAAATCAAAGAATTATGATAAAATTGCTGCTTATGGTAAGAGCACTAAGTGCAATATAAAACACTTAAAATTTCTTTTACCTTACAAAAAAAAGTAATTCTAGATTAAGACACATCTTTAACTGTATGCAAAAATGTGTTTGCTCTCCATAATAGAAAGTATAACAATTCTCATTGTGATCTATGGGACATATTTTCCTGATCATATAGGTAGAAAGGTTCACCTATTATCAGTATAAAACTGAGTCAGAGTGTTCGGTAGCTCAGTACACAAATTCAGCTTTTAGACAACATTTTAAGTCATAAGGCTTCAATTTAATACCAGTTTTGCATAAGAGTTATATTCCTGCAAAAGAGGCATAAGGGACAAATTTTTTCCAGCCCCAGCTGATGAGAAAGCTGAAGAAGTAAGTAAAGATCAGAGGTAGGCTGTGTCTTCATGAGTTTCTTTTTTAGGAAATAAACAGCAACGCAAGTTTTGGGGGGTTAGAAAGGATACGTGAAAAAAATGATACAAGCATTTTAAAATGAATATTCCCATAAGTAAAGTTATTCATCTGAGTCATCACAGAATCTTCAAGGGGTCAAAAGCAGGGAGTTGCACTGCTCTTGTTGCAGTGATACGGAGTTGGTGGTGAATGACTTTTTTCAAGTTTTTTCATAGCCTCACAGTATGTGTGGAAGAAATAAAGTAAAATAAAGAATTAAATTTCTGGCAAAGTAGAATCTAACAGTGGATTGAGTTCATACATGGCAAGCTTATTTTAATTTGCAGATCTGTTATGAGTATATGAAAAGAATAATTCTGCCTATCAAATTAATATAACCACTATTATAAGAACATATTTGTATTGTAATTTTTTATTTTAAAACAGTCCTTGGTAGCTGCTCTTTTTGGGAAAACCCCCCCATGCCTGCTGTTTGCACTTATTTAGTCAGGTTCACTCTTTTACCGTTTCAAATGTTTGTCTTACCCAGGCCCAGTTGTTTACTGTGTCAAATTATGTCTTGAATAGTTGCTCGCTTGAGGTTTCCTGCATGATTGTTTGCATGTCAAGATAAGAAAAGAAAATCGGTCTTACGAAAATAAAATACATCATGAGGAACAGTTCTGAGGATTTCCTTGTTTGCATCTGCTTTCATTCCGGCAATCTAGTGTACCCTAGTGCAAACTTGAATCACAGAAGAGTTAGTGTTTGGAAAGGCTTTGTGAGCTCTTTACCGGATTAATAGTATTCCTAAGGCAGCAATATCTTCTCCCTAACTTTCAGATTCAGCTGCTGTTGTCTTCAAATTCTTTTTATTATACTAGATAAATATGTCCTTGCATTAGAGGAAGTACTATCAGCAGCATAATTGGACTGATGCATAAAGACATATAGAAGCAAATGAAATACAATTAAAAATATCAGAGTCCTTTCTGCACTTCTTTTTGAACACTGAAAGCCCCCAAACCTTACACCTCAGGATCTGGTTTTATCTTGTCTGTGTATTACTGAAGAAACAGAAGTCCATACATATCCAAAATTATCTTGAAGAAAGTGATGACCCTGATGGAATGCAGTAGCTGCAACAGCTGCATTTCAGTATAACTGGACAATAAAATGATACATCATAGGAGGGTTTACATCTCTCATGTTTTCTTGTGGAATTACTTCTTTCTCTGCTTCTTGGAGAGATTCAACTTGTCTTTTAAATGTATTATCAGGCCAGAGAATTGATTTATTTACAGCTCTGTGATTTTTCTCAATACACCATAAAGAATTTTAGTAACAGGAAAGAGGCTTAGTTACAGCTAAAAATGCCTTAGGTTTGTCTAAAGTAACCATCTTTTTTTTGGATATCCATTATTTAGGGCCTTTTCCAAAGTATATGTGGCTTCATAGCAAGACTCACTTCAGACCAAGCCTTCATTCTGCAAAACACCAGAATAACCTAAATACCAGTGTAGAGGAATGTGAACTATTTACTTCAAATGGGATACAGAGGACAAAAATGTGCTCTCTGTATACCTGAGATATAAATATGTTCCATACATAATTCTAACATAGTCCCTATGTGACTGAGGTGAAGTGGTCTCTCTGTTCTTTGATTTTCTATTTGGAAATACGAATAACATTGCTATCCTGCCTCCGGGAATATTATGAGAGCACAATCAGTAAATCATTTTAGGGTGCTCTAATATTAGGGATACAGACTCAGATATACAATTTTAGCTCAGAGAGGCCATATTAATGTGCAAATACCAAGTACAGGCAGTATCATTCCAGGATGGGATCCTCCCAGGTTATAGTCAGGCGTGATTGTTTCAGTTAGTAATAGCAAGAGAGCAAGTTTAGATTATTATGTTGTATGTTGCTGATAGCAATCTAAAGATTGTAACAAAAATTAATAAAGAAAGAAGATGTATGTGTTTTCCGGTGAAATATTAAAAGTTAAAAAAATCCCTCTCTGAGTGGAGAAATGCAAACAGATGGAAAAACTATTATGTAAATGCATGATACAGAGTTTTCCTAAGGAAACAATTTGACCTGAAAAATCTAAAACTGGAGTTTGGCCACAACACAGATGCATGCCAAAGGACTGATCCTTACTTACTTTGTTGGAATGTTCTTTAAAAATGCACAAAGGATCTTATTTAGAGGCTTGTTAGATCCCCAGTTCAGCTGACTTGCTCATCTGACTTAAGTTACAGTGCCATCTACTGTAGTAGCAGCCACAAAGAGTCCAGATCTATTATAAAATTTCCCTCCTCTGAGATGTACGATTATATTCCACCATAGCTGTAATAAAATCAAGCTATGAGTTAAAAAGCACTCAAAATTGTATCAGATATTAACATAAATGAAGGGACATGCAGAGTTAAAACAGCAAAGTTAGAATATACTTTTAAGAAACCAGGCAGACCTATAAACTGCAATGAAGACCTTTTGAGGATGTATCACTCCTGCTTCAGAGCTCAGGATAGCTAAAAAAGTCAGTCTTTAGATACCAAAATTGGAAGGAAATTTTCCTGCTGTTGGGTTTCCTGGTACATGCCAGGTTTGGAGTTTTCACAGCTTCCTTTAGAACTTTTGAGAGTGTAGATGCTGAAGTGGATACCCTAAGAGATGAACCATTCTCATGCAGGAAGGATTTTTTCTGTAGTCTGCATTATTAAATGTACTTTCTGCTAATATTAACTACCTCCCTCTCCAAAAAGATGTCACAGAGTTGAATTTTGTGCCCATCTGCTAGAGCAAGGATGCAAAGCCATAGGTTTCCAAACATGGAGATCCCAATGCCCCAGTACAATGAGCATACGTAAAACATCACAGGACGTTAACATTGCAGTCTCATATACAGAACTGGACATGGAAAAACCTTGTCTTTTTATAGATAACTGAAACATGCTGAAGGGACAGATGCTAGTAAGAGATAGTTCCCCCAATTCAAGCAAGGTACAGACAGATACGGAGTAGCCTTCAAAGATCTCTCTGGAATGTTGATATCACAACTGGGGCATAACCAGCTCTTTGGACAGAGACAGTCGACACACAGCTCACAATTTTGCAGCCCCTATGTTCATTGTGCTGCTGCAGTCTGGACAGCCCTGCAGAATAGTCAATATGCAGTCATCTAATTTTTCTGCGTTTGTTAAACCAGAAGTAATTCTGCTCCAGAGACGCTCTGATGCAAATGCGTAACTACATCACACACCACTATGAAGTAAAAGGTGCTGGCACTATTTCTGTATTAGGCTCTAATTTTCTAAGTGCAAAGAAAGAAACTATCACCCTGAAAAGTGAGTGAGCTCTCTTCTTTTTGCTACCTACTTTTCAAACCAGCCTATCTTTTCTGCTGATTCCTCAGACCTTTCTGAGCTCAGTTGCACTGCAAAGGCAGCGGACATTTACAGCTGGTTAATTCCCTCTTTCCGGTGAACTGCATTGTATGCCCCACTCCTTTTTGCTTGTATTGTAAGTAATTCCCCTGTTGGAAGTTTTATTGAGGAATGCAAAACAAACCTTAACAAAACACATGATATTGTAGTTCACTGAGAGGTCATCTCACATAAAGACTGGTGCAAGTCAGTTGAGTCACAGATGGGGCTTCCTAAGGATTTAATTCCTTATCAGCCAGTAGAGTTTGACACTGGGCATTTTAGTAAGCTGGTGTGAAAATATGTTACTGCTTGAAGGCACTCCCCTTTGAAAGTCCTTTGTTCAACATATTTATAGTACATATAGGCAGATATTGCACCAGAACTTCTGTGGGGAAAAACCCCAACAAATCTTTAACAAAATAAAAGACAAGCCAAGGTGCTAACCAAAGCCTTGTTTACACAGTTGTTTGGAACTGGCATAAACCAGAACTGCCACTGAAAGAGGTCACCCTGCCCTTCCCCAACCCTTGTACATGCAGTCCCACCACTCCATCTGCTCACACAAAGGCTCCTACAGCCTCATGTCAGCTTTATTCTTTTTACCATGGTAATTTCGAGCCAGATTACTGCTCTGACCCAGTTCATCACAGTTTACACATATTAGGACTTTATTGCTAATTTAGAGAGTGCCAAGCACTGCAGAGGGATTTGCAGCTACTTTCTTTACAGCCAGTCACCTCTGGAGAATGGCTTCTTCCTCCCTGCAAAACACTCAGCCCTTGGTCTTATACAGTTCACACATAGTACCGTTGTGGTCCCAAGTCACAATTACTCTTTTGCCTGCTTTTTCTCAGTTCAGAGTCTGAGAGAATGGCATGGCCATGTTGTGTCTTACCAGGAGAAGTTTTTTATTGTATGAAGCAGAGAGCACGTGTTGCACGCACTGTGATAACATGGACAGGAAGGGCATTGATGAGTGGGGACTGTGTAGGACAGAGGGACACAGAACTAACAAAGTCTTATCCATCCTGCCCAGTCTGGGGCATTCTGGATTGAACAGTGTCATTAACCTGCCAGTGCACAGAAAGGAGGTTCAGGCAGGAGAAGGAGGGGTTTCAGAAGCAAAGCTCCCCTTCCTCCAGTGGCAGTCTCCACCTGAAGTGCTTGGAGGACTTCAACTGGTCTTGGAAGGACACTGTAAATCTTAGAGCAGTGATGTGTAATAAACTTCTCTTGAGGAAAGGGTATGTAATTCCAAGGAGTTAAAAGCTGCTGAGTTGGTTTTGGCATATGTAAAAGATGGGTGAGCACTGGTGGGCTTTAGTCCAGAATATACATGGATCAGGGCTCTGGTTTACTCTTCAGGGCAGAGCAGCTGAGACTCTGTCAGGGACCCAGTCCCTGTAATTAAAAGTTGTTGCAGTTAATCTGTGTGAAATTATGTAATGGTGATACTGAATCTTTACATGTGCAAGTTTGAGGCAGAGAATACTATTTGGAGTGTGTGCCAGTAGACAGCAACATTACTGTCTCTGCTAAAAAAAAAAAAAAAAAAAAAGCAACCAAGTTTAGTTTCAAACCCATTCATTTTTAGTTGCCATAGAAACAGCCATTAGAGCCATTTTATATCTGGCTGACAACCCCCACATTTTCTGATCTCTCTTGCTTTTCTTCCTCTTTTTTTTTTTTTAATCCTTTCATGTATTTTTAGTGATTTTTAATGATTTTTAATTCAATGCAAAATGTCTGACAGAGATATAACTTCCACCTGAAATTCTACATTTTTAATAATTTTTGTTTGTGAAATTCTCCATTGCTCCTCAGTTCATAATAAAAATATATATTTCTATTTGAAAACAAGCAAAAGGAATGAAGACACACATAAAAACAAAGTTACAGTGATAGATACTGTTTTCCTTTTCTCCTGTAATGAAGTATCAGATTAATATTAGGATGCGATATTTATTGTAATGATTCTAATAGACTCACATTTATTTTCCTGGTTTGCTCATCTTCAGTTATTCTAAATTAATTCCAAACACAAACCAGGAGTTTATACTTAGTTAATTCCACTCTAAATTAGTCAAATTACATGGGTTTTTTTGTAATTGTTTTCATTGATTGAGGTGTTCTTCCAATATTTCTAAAATTTTCAAGTTCTTTTTGTCTTTAGTGATGATATGACCTCGCACCTGAAGGAATAGAAAATCAATGGTTTTTTTTGTAATGTCCATTCATTCTGAGCAACTCAAATACACAAAGATGCTAAATTTCACCCGTGTTTACTGACTACTGCTAATACTGCACTGAGTGGCACCCTAGATGTCAGATTATCACAAATTCAGTAGGTGCTTTTGTAAATTTGAGTTCAAATGTCTCCTTTTGATTAAAATAAATACCATAGTATTCTTACCTAATTTACAGAGGAAGAGTTAAGGAATATATTATAACATTTGTAAATTATATAGTAAAGTCAGATTTAAAGTGTTGGAAAAATGCAAATATTTATGAGTGTTTTGTGTATTTTCTGTAACCCATAATGAATTGGGCTCAAACTTAGTCAGACCGAGACCCTACAAATCAGAAGTTAATTATTACATATGAAAATTATTTATTCCTAAGATACCCTTAAAATTCCTTAAGAAATAACCTTGTTGAGAATAAGGAATTCTTTCCTGCCACTATGCTGTTAACATCAAAAGCATGTTCTATTTAGACACATGAAAACAATGCTGAAGGACTCTTTTGGAATGGCCTTGAAAACCACAACTTTGTGCTATGACAGACAAGTACTGGGACAGTAAGCCAGGTGGTGTCAGCTCACCAGAGCACATGGTTTTCATCAATTCACATTCTGCTTATTTGCTTCCCTTTGCAGTGTTGAAATCTAAACCTCTGTCCTGTAAAAGCTGTAACCAGTGCACACATTACTGTGATTTATGATGTGGGCAGCAGTTGATGGCTTCTCCTTTGGGTGAGTCCCTGAACTGTAGGGCAGCAAGAAGCTGCCACTGGACTTAAAGCAGTTATTTACTCTGCAGTATCCTCAAGACCAAACCCCTGGTTATCCATACAGCCTCATGCGCTGGGCACTCTTTGGGATTGTTGGAAGGAAACCTGAATCCCCATTTCTCTCCACTGTTTTTGCAGGCAGGATGGTCCCTGGGAGAGCTGCAGATGAGAGGGATCCATATTCCCTATGGCAACTCTGCAAAGGTGCCTGGTGCAGCCTGTTCCACTGCACATGCCTGCTATCCCCTAGCACAGCCACTGTGGGAAATCTCAGGGGCACAAATGGGACAGCCCCTCCTCAAAATCTCAGTGATACAAGTGAGAAACCCAGCCCTTCTGGGGCTAGCAGTGGGATAGGGGTTGGGACTTGCTCCACCATCCCTACAGCGGGGGCAATGAGCTCCCAGAGGGCACAGACATGGGCATGTCCCTTCTGACCATCGCTAAGTGTTGTGGCGGACATCCCTCAGCAGAGCTACAGAGACGTGGATGAGGGCCAGAGTGAGAAGGTTGGAATGCTGTTTGAATAAGATACATTGCTTTCCAGCTCCAGACTAATTCTGCTTTTTAAATAACAACGTAACAATAGATACTGAAATCTGGAAGTGTACAAGTTTAAAAAAATCAAACCTGAATATCATGACAAGTATTTAAGACAAGTATTATCTTGTCTTAAACTGAATCTCTAAATAGCTGAGCTTGAAAGAGAGGAAACCCGGAGAAATATATTGTGCCAGCCTGAGCTCGAAGTGCTAAGGCAATATATGAGTGAGCAGTGAAGATTTTTTTCAAATTCAGAGTGACTCCTGATAACACAATTAAACAGAAACAATGTAACAAAGCTATTCCAAAGCTTAAATTCTTAAAAAAAAAAAAAAAATCTGAAAGTGATTTTAATAGTGCTGTTCCTTCTTTTGCATATAGACCATTCAGAAAAGAAAGATCTGTTTAATGCACTTAACATGTTTAGCAGGCTTTTGTCAATTTAGAAGAGGAGTTTAACTGTAGAAAAGTACTGAAAAAAAAATAGATTAGTGACAATTATAAGGGTAAAAACGAAATTTTGAAGAAAGGTTTTTAAACCAGGAAAAGAGAAGCTATTAAAAATAGAGTGTAATATAAGTCTGAAAATTCAATTTCATACTTTTTCTGAAGGTAACTGAGCCTTCTGATTAGCAGCTCATATGAAAATGGATTCAAATAGGGCAATAGAATTTATTATCACCTCTTGCACTATACTTTCCTTCTCCAGTACACCTTCCTGCTTGAGGGTTAGAATACCCATGCCAGTTGCAAATCATATTCTGATTAACCATAATTTTCAAGCTGGCTCCAAACCAGAGTGTGAACAGCTGAACCAAGAGAATGAGCAGAACGACAGGCAGTTACGGGAGAGGGGGGAAGAGGGCAGAAAGATGGAACACAATGCTCACATGTATGAGCCCAGGATAATTGAATACCTATAAAAAGACAACTCTGGGCAAGTGATGAATAATGCCAGCTATTTTCCTACAATTGCTGTGTCAGTAGGAGTTCTTGTAGATGCCCTCTGGATGCAGTTTCATGTTACACTTAATCTAGTCTAATGGTGAGCCGAAACCAAAAGATGAGGTAATCTTCCCTCTTTCGCAGCATAGGCTGTTGCTACCTTTGTTAGGGAATGGGAACGATTGCCTCTTTTCTTGTCAGCCTAGAGTTACATTAAAGTTAATAAAACCGGAAATTTTGGCCTCTGAAAGCAATTATGCAGATTTGTGCCTATTTGACACCTCATTTGGAATACAGTATTTCTTCTCCCTTGTTGTCTGCACAATTTTATAAACTGAGGCATTTCAGTGGAAAAGATGATTTCTTACAGTGTAGAGTGTAGACTTTTACCATTTGGATTATTTTACTGGGAGAAAAACAATAAAAGAGCATGCAGAATGGCTCCAGGCAGCTTTGGAAACACAAAAACCTTCAAGACTACAGCTAAACAAATAAAACATATTCAATGCATTTGGACTAACATAGCTAGGACACAAGTTTATATAACAAAACATACATTGCAGTTCTCAGCTAAACTAAGGTCTCTTCTGATTTTAAGTACTATCCCGATTAACACAGCTCTTTTTTATATCTTATCTTTTCACTTTGTTGTCTATAACATTACTGCATGAACAGTTTACTCTGATAATGAAATAAAAAGTTAATTTGAAAATGCCTTTACCAGTCTTGATTCCTTAGGGAAATTCTGGATAATTTAAAAAAAAAAATATATTTTTGCTGTGTTGATATTAGCAAAAATAGATTGATATTTTAAAACCCTACTATGTTGAAACTGTTTCTGCCACTCTTACCTAAAGTAATGTATTTAAATGTATTTTGAGGTAATCATGTACAATACAAAGGGGTTGGAAAAGCATTCTCCTCCCCTTTGTCTTGCAGCAGGAACATCCTAGTAGAAAAGGCTCTGAAAGGCTTTGGAGTGGAAGGTATGAGAGGTCTAACAAGACATGCATCGCAAGATCCTCAGAGCACCAGTTGCTGCTTTTATGTTCAAATGAGGATTATATTTCAATTTGTGTCATTAACAGCACAAGAGACCAAAGTAACAATATACATGTGGATCCATAAGAAACAGGGACTTAACTTACAGGCTATTTTCTTATGTAGAGCTGCCACTGTCCCTTTTGCCCCCTGCTTTTGGTATCAAGGGAGCTCCAGCTGTTATTAAATGAAAGAATATCCCACAGTGTGAAGGAAAAACTGATGGAAGGCACGAGTTCATCTGCTGCCATTAGTTCCCATGATGGGCTATGGGTTTGGAAGGTGTGCAGTTACTTCAGGACCAGTGACTTTTGCCCAACAAAATGCAAGAGGACTCTTCTGCCAGACCAAGTTGCACAGCTGAGAACTCTTTGTCTCATAATCGCGTTTCTTTTTCAGCCTCTGCTTCACTTCAACCTTCTGAATTTTACTGGGTGAAGCTAGGCAGCATATGGTCTAAATAGTTTTGGTGTGTACAAACATAAATCATTAACATTTTCACTGTAGTAGAACAGCTCTGAAGTTGTTCCATAGAGACACAATAATTCACAAAGAAGCTATTGATCACAAGAAGGACAAAGACATATTTAGTAAGTCTGCTCATGAAAAGAATGAAAACACAACAGAAAAAAAAAAGAACATCTTGCCTAATACTGTCTCCTCCACTGTTTACAGAATTAGCTTAATAATATGCATACAAGAATAAAAGTCATCATGGCTTGTTCTGTAAATGACTGTGGACAATAAATCCACCAAGTCAAACTATTTAGAAAGGCTCCAAAATGGAAAAGCCTCCTGAACACGAAACACAGCATGGGGGGGTCCAAGGCTTCATTGATCACCCTTCATTATCTTGAAGAGCAAAGCTGAGAGGCTGATGTCTTTTCCTGCCTCTTCAAAGGCTGCGTGGGGTCCTTCAGATGCTAGCGGTGATCCCTGAAGTGGTTTCTAAGGTGATGATACTGACTTTTTCATTCATATTTCATTTCCTTGCCCTTTCAAACATCATAACTATCTATGCATAATATTCAGACACATATAAAACATTCAACTGCACACAACCTACTATCACCTGTGAATGTTTATCTGATCATTAGGATAGCAAAGGTTAAGTTTTCTTGATTTCAGTAACTTTATTTAGCATGGACAGAAGTGCTAACTTCACAATGCTTTATTTTGTTCTGTAGAAAACTAGTTTCTAAATCAGTTCACCATTAAGCAAATATGTGAACCCAATTAGATCTCAATAGTTGAACAGTACCTCAATGGACTGCGAGAAATCCAAAAGAAAGGTGAATCTTCCTTGCAAAAACAAATAATCATTTCATTCACCAATGACTTGCACATCATAGATTTGAACATGTACTTTTGACCAGTAATCAAATATAGTACTGTAAATCATAAATTGCAACCAACACTGAAAGTTAATCAAGACTTTTTATTTGTTTGTTCCTATCATCTCTAAAATGTTTTGTTAGTAGTTTTTTTTTTTTTTAGGTGATGCTCTGAACTTTTCCAAAGGGTTCACAATGTGCTAGTTCCTCTGACTAGGAGACTCCAATAGAGTTGAAAAAACCCTCAGCTACAGTGTTTGTCTTCCAGAATTAATAAGAGGAATGACACAAGAGATCTGCAGGTATTAAATTTAATGTGTCACAAGTTGGGTAAGAACCCCAGGAATAACCCAAGTGTCTCCATACCTGAAATGTATCTAGACCGTCAGCAGGTGTACTCCACAACACAACCCTTGTTTGGGATCTCTGATTTTTTATCTATTTTCTGGTATGTTCGTATTTCTTGTTAATGGAGACTTCAATGTAAGATAGACAGGGATGGTCTGCACATAAGTCCTGGACCCAACATGAAGTCAGGAGAGTTTGAATGCTAACCCAGGAACTGTGAAGTACTCCTAGTTATGAAAAAAAATTTTAATCAAGTTAAAAATAACAGTTAGCATTTTTATTTATTGCAGTGATGGTTTTACATTTTTATTCAGTTTGAGAAACAATCTTCTTATTGTCAGTTTGTGACAAAAGAAAAAACGGCTCTAGTTTTGGATATGCAACATCCTGTAAAAAGCAGAACATAATCTATTATGTAGAGCATTATGTGTACTGAGCTTTATGTACCAGGAGATGCTGCTTTTCAAAATCAGCTGGAGCCTAAACATGGGTCTAGGTAATAGGCACATTCATTCAAAATTAATTTGAAGCTCTCTTTGCAACCTTAGCTGTTCCGAATGCATAACCAAAAAAACCCAAACAAACAAAAAACCTAACACAGAAAGAAAAGAACAACTCTAGATTTGACACTAATTATCTTCACTTCGTGATGTTAAACAAGTGAGCTCTGCAGCAGCACAGTATCAGAGTCTGGCTAAACCCAGCTCGGTGAGCTCGTGTCCTTTCCGCACGTTTCACTGCACCCCGGAGCCCAGCCTGCGCATTCCTGGCGTGAAGACGCAGCCACTACGCTTCATTTTCCAGACGTTCATCACAGCCCTTGGCTGTGGAGCAGCACACGCGCGTTCCCTCTGCTGGAGCAGCGTTCCTGGGAGCCCAGGCACTGCGCAACATGGCCCTGCGCCCGGCAGCGCTGCCATCAGCCGAGTCCCCGAGGCCAGAGGAGCCCCCCGGGGCACAGCAGGGCCGGCCCGCCGTGTGTGGCGATGCGGGCAGCCCGGGGCGGGGCGGGACGGGCGGCGCGGCCCCCGCAGCCCCGGCGCCGGCGGAAGCCCGGCCGCGCCGCCGCGGAAGTGACGCCCCGCTCTGCCTCCCGCTCCCTCCCCTCCCGGCGGCGGCTCGGGAGCCGGGCGCGGCAGGCGGCGGCCCCGGGCGGGACCATGGCGGACGGCGTGGACCACATCGACATCTACGCCGATGTGGGCGAGGAGTTCAACCAGGTACGCGCGGCCGGCGGGCGCGGCCCCTCCGCTCCGCCCGCTTCCCTCGCTCGCCTTCGCCGCCGCGCCGCCTGCAGGGCCCTCAGCGCGGCGGCCGCGCCGCCGCCATTGTTCGGGCGCTCCCGCCGAGCGCGGGGCCGGGGCGGGCGCGGCCTCACGGCCGGGCCGCGGGGCCGGGGCCGGGTCCGCGGGGCGGGGAGCGCGCCCGGCCGCGCTCAGGACCGGCTTTGGCGGGCTGGGCGCGCCGGGGCTGAGCGCCTTCCCTCCCTCCCCGCCTTTCTCCCTTCCTGCCTCCCGCCCGCCTGCCCTCCCTCCCTCCCTTCTCAGGGGCCGCTCCATCCAGAGGGCTCTCCCGCGCCGGCTCGGCCACAGGACCCTCCCGGATGCGGTGGGAGAGCGGCCCCTTCCCGGCGGCGGCGGCGGCGGAAGGGAAGCACTGCTGTTGTTTGCAGAGGAATCAAAAGGCCGCCGAGCGGTGGCTGTTTCTCGGCCGCGCTGTGCGGGGGAGGCGGAACTAGAGCGGCTTTATTTTGCAGCCCTGGAGAAACTATCCTGCTTTTTATATTTTGGTTGTTTTCTTTTTTTTTTTTTTTTTTTTTTTCCTAATTCATTATTATCTTCCAGTTTAAAAAGTTGCGCAAGCTTTTTTAGGGAACGAGCTCGTATTTTGTTGAGGAAGTGTAGATGAAATAAACAGAACTTCCCTGGATTATAAATCATCCACTTTTCTGGCCCTTTTTTTGTAACCCCTCATCTTTCCCAGAAAACCATGTGCCAACTTTCCTACCGAAAGCCGATGTTTGTATCATTTTCGCATGCCATCTGTCCTGTTAGCGAGTCCTGCACTTCTGATTGTGTTGCCCTAGATTGCTTTGTTCCTGCCCTAGAGCATAAATAACCGGGAACAATTGCACTTCCACGAACTCAACGGGGCTCAGCTGTATGCCTGCTTGCCCTGCAGAAAACTGCAAAATAGGTAGTAGCTTGTGGAATTCACAGGTAATTTGAATAGCAACTTGAAACTCTCTCAGAAGTCTTTAATTCTTTAGATATTTATTGGTACCGTAATTCAAAGTATTAGTAATCTCATAAAGGTATATTATAAAAGAATGCCATACTAAGAGGAGATGATGAAGTTTGTCTGCGTGGGAAGGTTTCTCCCTTACAGTTGAAGACCCGTTATATGTATTCAAATGGGAATGAACCCATAATAACTTTGGTTTGTTTTAATCAATTGTGGGTAAAGCTAATAAGAAATCAAGTTTTTCAGGGGAAAAAAGCCTCAATTGAATCCAGTGGTGTTTGTGTTAACTCATATGTGCAGAAGCCCTCATAGTAAAGTAGTTGTGTGCTGTAAGTATAGTGCAGACAGACCCTGCTGGAACAAAAGTGTTGGGAATGGTTAGTTTCACTCACATGCTCTTGGTCTACTCAGGTCGTTTTTAATATTGATGTTCTCTATAGCCATGGTGGCACAGGTGAAGAGAGTCTTGTGATAGTTCAGCTTCTTCTAGCAGGCAGGAAGCCCTTTTGGTTTTTTCACTGTATTTGCCTGAGTTGCTCTCCTGCTGGGTTTGCATTTCTGTAATCTGTTGCTTCAGTTTGTATCCTTGCAAAATACAGGGCAGAAAGCTGAGAAGAGGTTAGTGCCCCTTTTCGGTCAACTTGACTTTGGGGGTTTTGTTTGTTTGCTTTGGGGGGTTTGCGTGTGTGTTTTTGTTTGTTTCACACCCCTGCAAAAAACTGCTGTTTGTTCTTTTCCAAATTTCATTTTTGTGGCTTTCTGTTGAAAATACTATTGTTGAACTGAGTGTGTCCTGAGACAAAAGTTTTGCTCTGAGGGATTGACACCTCTGCACTTTTCCATTTCCTTCTGTCAAATATGAAAGAAGGCGAGTTGTTGCTGTCTTACCTACTACCACTTAATTCTGACATCATTGCAATAGGTCCTCTAGAAACTTCATGAATTACTGTTTGTAATTTGGAACTGACAGCTTAAATTGATAAGGTGGAACATAGTTCTGTATGCCTGTGGACGGGTGAAGATGACAGTTAAGAAACAGGGGGAAAGTGATTGGCATTATTGTTTATGTAGAGAACATTTTACGCAACACCATATTTGTAAAGAAAAATTAGCTTTATTTGAAAAGCAGCAAACTAGTGTGTTTGGATCGTGTTGCACTACGTTAATGTGACTTACTAGTGGTTGTTTGAGTTGGACTACAGGAACTCTTTCTACTGATTTTTACAGTAGCAGGGACTGAAAAATATGCTGGGTACCTTTGCTTACACAAAAGCTGGGAAAAACTTTGCAATGCTTCATTTAGGACTTGTGACTGGATAAACTTCCCTTGGTTGTTTTATCTTGTTCTGGGCCTCAAGATACTCATCCTTAAGGCTATTCTGGGATTTTTGTAATGCTTTTTTTCCAGGAGAGGGAGAGGAGGGATGTTCTGCTTGATTAGTGCTAATTGAACCGCAGCTTATGAGTTGAAATAAAGACCACAGAGCCATGGGTTTACAAGCTGGTTAAGATGGACGACAACAGTGAACCACATTGGGTTGCAGTGAGCTGACTGACTTGAAGTCAGATCTTTTTAGTGAAAATGCATCTCTCCTATTCCATCTGGAGCTCATCAAAGCTGTGTCTGTCACTGTTGCCTCTTACACTTTTATTGAGTTGTTCATCATAATCGTATTCTTTGTCTGTGGGCTTACAGCTTTAGTCAATTTGGCTCTGACCAGTTGTATTTATCTTTTTTAAATTGTGCTTTCTTTTTTTTTCTCTTTTTCTTTGAGAACTTGGTTGAGTCATTTTTCACTTTGTTCTTTTAAGCAGTCTTCCCTGTCCAGCAGTCTTTTCTATTAAAGTCTCATTTTGAGATGATAGTCTCATAATGTAATACTTCCTGCGCGCTTTGCTTGTGACCTGTAAGAAGTAGGTATTGCATGGCATACTTTACTTTGAGCTTCTCCCTAGACTACACATCTTGTTCTTCAAGAAAAGGAGATCTGTGCTGCCCATGACAACTGTTATCTGCATACAAATGGCATTCTCTCCATGGTAGAAGACCCACTGTAAGATTAGGGGTGCTTTAGCAAATATCAGGATGTGGTTTTGTGAACAAAAACCTAGAGTATTAGTGCATGATAGTGAGATAATAAGGAGCCTGTGCATGAGGCCAGTTTGGATGTGACTCGAGGCTGCCTGCAACTCTGGCCAGCAAACAGGGTAGCTTTCTTATGGTCCTGAAGATTTGACCACGTGTTGTTAAGTTCTCCAGTGCTCTGATCGGCTTTGCATTTCCTAAGTTTTGGTGTTGCTTTTGTACATGTTCTCATGCACGTAATTAAACAGTAAAGAACTTTTTATCATACACATATGTACTTATAAAAATCTTTCTGACCAAGACGAGGATGCAAAAGAATTTACGGATATCTTTTTTTGATGCTGTGGAAAAAGTGTTTGCTTTGTTTATGCTCTTAAAGAGTAAACTTGAATAGTTGCATCGTGGATATGTCTAAATATGCCTGTAGTGTTCTAGTTTGGTATTTAAATGCTAAAAAATTAGCAATGAAAGAGTTTTTACTTTGTATTTTGTAACTGGATAATAAGTGATTTAGATGGAATAAGCAGCTGAGAGTCTAATTATCTGAAAACTCTGTGGCTACAGTATCTTAGGAATGTGTTAGTTACTCTATTGACTTCTGGTCTGTAACATAGAGGAATTTTTATTCGTGTAATAAATAATAAAAGGTAGCATTTAATGGCCAATTAAAACTGGTTATTAAAAACAGCCTTTATATTGGGAAGACAATTGTCTTATCATGGGAGGGGGCGGGCACATTGTGGTATAATAAATTTCTAGTCAGGAGGGCTGTCCAGGTCATGAAAACCATAAGCTGGCAGACCTGCATGCATTTAAAAATGTATGCACAATGCATTACAGCATCCATAGTTTGTCAGGGCTGAAAGGGGCCCAGGAAAGAGATAACAGCCATATATTTGTGAATATCAAACTGCAAAGAAAACTTGAGATCTTATCTGCCACCTCTTCACTTTGTTCTAACTTGAACAGTGATACTACCTATGTTTAATTTATACTTTTGACGATGTGTGAATTTTTAGTTATTTTTTGTAACTCTGTAATTACTCTGCAACTTTTAGTTACAAGAGATCAGGTTGCTTAAATTTTCGTGCTGTGCTAGTTGTAGAACCAAGAGCATTTGGACCTGTAGAGTTAAATGTGAATCTTATGGTGTAACAAACTTGTGCACTGTGGTGGACGTTTCTGCCATAGGCAGTGTGCTATTTCAAAAATATAAAAGACCTTCTTTTTTGTTAAGGTTTGTTTGTGTGTTCAGACAGCTAATCAAGACCAGAAAAATTTTTATCTCTTATGTTATTCTTCAGCAGCAACAAACTTTTTGTTTTTAGTTTAAAAGTGAGGATACTAACATGTTGGGAGTTTTTGACCACAAATATTGTAACTGGAGTGAAAAAAGTGGTAAGGGAGAACATGAATAATTTATTTTTTATTGATTTTTTCCCAGAAACAAAAGTAAGTTTCATGAAAATTAAATTACTTCATTTGATTTTTTTAAATGTCTTTTTGGAGGTGTGAGTGTTTAAGTCTTAAATTGAACCAAGTTGTGCAGAGAAAGCAAGTCTAAGAGACATAGGTATATCTTAAAGAAATTTTGCTTAACAACAACAAAAGCCGTTGCCAAAACAGCATTTGTAAAGGAAGTGAGCAGTTCTCTGCAACTCAGAGGAGTATGGCTGCTAAGTTCCAAAAAGAAATTACATGTTCAGCTTGTCCCTTCTGAATATGATCTGAAGTTCCATGTGTTTTTGGCTTTCATATTGGAACGCTGCAAAACACCACAAATGGCAATTAAAACACAAAATTTTGAGGAAGGGCTGAGTAACTGGAAGTGTAACAGCTAGTCTGGCTTGTGTTTTTGAGAATATATCTTTTCATTCACCCAGTCCCACTTACTAGCACAGAATGTGAAATTTCAGTCCTGATTTTCAAGCAAAAATGATGAAATATTTCAGACTGTGGTCTAGTTAAAACATAGGCTTTGGAAGTGCACTACTAATTTGATCTGGTTGCAAAGGGGGCTAGAACAGTGGTGCTCACTTTGTTTCTTAGCATGTTTATCTGCAAGATTGTGACTTACTAGAATTGAACAGAAATAATTCCTCTTCATGCTTGATACCCTTCTTGTAACTAAGGAAGTTGGAAGAGGTCCAAACTGGTTCTTGGTACTGTCAGAGCATTTGTTTAAGTAGCTGAGACTGGAGAAGTAATACTTCCTGTATTTTTTTCCTAACTTTTTTGCATCTAGAAAGGAATGGTGTATTTAGGTAAATTTCCATGGAACACGTATGAAGGAGAAAGGGTTGTTGGGTCTTGTGCAAGACCCATCAAGACAACTCTCTTCTATCTACGCGTGGAGTTGCTGGTTCAGATCATTCTTAATCATCTAAGCACACACCCTGCTGACAGATTGGTAACTGAATGAATTCCATGCTGGCTGCAAAACCTGCATGATGGAAGAAGAGATTATAGGAAACAACATCAGGTTTTCTGTTGTGTATTGATTTAAATGAAGACAGTGATGCTACTGGGCACTTTGCTTGCCCCGTCTGCCCTTCTCCCCACCTCACCCCCCCCCAGTTATACGCAGACTGTTATATGCTGCCCTAATAATTCTCTCCCTGCATTGATGGTGACTTGAAAGCCTATGTCATACAGACTTGATCTGTTTCAGAGGAGTTTCTTGCTGCTAGGGAAGTGTAGCAGAGCTGTAGGCTGCTGCCTACTTTGGTATTTTGGCAATGCTGACCTCAGAAAAATAGGTTAATATACATATATCTGCTGTAAGACTGGTGGTTGCCTGTTTGGATTTGTCTACCAAAACTAAATTCTGCTTCCCTGAAGTCACTCATATACACAGATGACTAGAATTACATTTCTTTGTGACATCAGCCTTAATCTTGCTGTAAGATGTCATGTTTAGGCCTGTCCCAGGCAGTTCTGTGAAACTACTTTCATTAGCTACAGTGATAGGAGGAATCAAACTGAGAACTGGACAGACTAGGTGAAATATGAAACCCTTACTTAATTTAATGCTGATAATCTTACCTTAAGAAGGAGGCATTTCTTTATTGAAGCATTGGGACAGTGCAGTTTACTGAGGATTAAATCTACTTGACTGACAATGCTAAAACTTAGATTACCTGTTGTTTTTTTTTATTTATTAATATTATTTATTTTATTTACACTCCATATAAGCAGCAGTTGGTATTTTCATATGTTCAAGACAATGGATCATCTGATGATGGTTGTGGATATATTTGGCTTACAACAAAGACTGCTAGCTTTGCAGCCTGTTCCTTGTGGAATCCAGCTTGTTCTTCTCTCATATCCGGTAACTTGAACTGTTCTATCTAGAGTGTGTGTGTGGGTTTCTAGATACAAAAATTAATAGTGGATGCTGAAATAGCTCTGATACCAAAACCGGGTGAGGCAGTTTCTGTTCTAGAGCAGTGCATAAGAGTCCAGGAACTCTCTGCGGGCTTTTGAACCTCAGCTTTTGCCTGTTGGCAAAGCAAACTGTGAAAGTAAATATAACAGCTGAAGGTTAACATTAAACACTGCTAGGCTTTCTTAAGCCCTCTCAGACCACTCTTTTTCACTGAGAAGTTATTGCCTTCCTGCCAGTAGGCATTTAGATGTGGCCTCTCTCTCAGAGATTGGGTTGTTCTATCATGAGTGATTGCTAGGATAGTGAAAAAAGGTAGCCTTCCATTGTGGGATTGATCACCATTAACTGTGATCAGTGACTGTAAGATGAAAAATGACAAGTCTCAAAAGAAGTCTTTGTTTTAAAAATAGCTCCTTAATTTAAATGTACAAGACCCAACTTCATTCATATTTCAAATTAAGTGATCTCACTGATTAAGGTTATGTTATGTTTTAAAACAAAATTTTTGCATGTTTTTGTGAAGGAATTTATCATTTACAGTCAGTGTTTAACTTTTTTCTTAATTGTCTGTCTCTGGTGATGACAGAACATATCTTTATAATAAAAAAGCAATGTAGCTTGTTAGTAGTCCATCAGCAGTTTGAGGCAGTTGAAGCTCAGGCCCCTTCCAGCTGCCTAACACTCTGTTTGTGTGATCGACACTTCAGACTTAATTTAGCCTGGCCTTTTCGACCAAATATTCCTACCACACTTAAAATTCAAAGCTGTCTGAAGGATCATGGATTAATCTTGACATGTCTGTTCTCATTTAGCAGGTAGGATGCAGTTGTTGAACACATGAAGCAGAGCTTCTGGAAAGAAACTCTCACTTCCATTGCCTCTGAAAGGAATTTATTTCACTTGGCCAGAACTGTGCTGGAACATGTACCAATCCAAGGGAGAAGGGGGTGATTCACTCCAAAACCCCAGGATGCTTTTCTGAACCAAAATTTTCCAGGGGCAGCAATGATGCTATAGAATAGTCCCTCTGTAGCCCATGAATAAGTAAATGTTGAATAAACACAAACCCCTGGACTTACTAAATTTAATGAAACAAAATGGAATTCATTCCTTGTCTGCCCCTCTTTGAATAAGGAGATAAAAATGAAGTTAGGAATCCAGTAAAAGTCTGAAAGTTAGAATGTTTTGTTTTTCAGTAGAAGCTCGGTCTTTTCACTCAACCAAATGTTTCAATGGAAAAAAATTTTTCTTTTGAGAGTGGGTTTCGATAACCTTTCGATAACAAGCACGTTGCTTGTTGTCTTGGGATAGAGTTAATTTTTTTCCTAGTAGCTGGTATGGTGCTGCATTTTTGATTTAGGATGAGAATATCATTAATGCACCATTGTTAATATATGAAGGAATGTTCACTCTACATCAGGGACTCTTCAGTGTCCCATGCTCTGTCAGTGAGGATGTACACAAGAAGCTGTGAGGGAGCATGGCCAGGAGAGCTGGCCCAAAGTGGCCACAGGGGTATTCCATACCACAGAGTGTCATGCCCATCGTATAAACTGGGGGGAGTTAGCCAGAAGGGTCCAGTTGATGCTTGGGGACTGGCTGGGCATTGGTCAGTGAGTGGTGGGCAATTGTATTTGTGCTTCACGTCTCTCTCTTGTGCTTTATTCCTCTCTTTTTTTTGTCTCCCTTTTCATTATCACCATTACTATATTTACATTTTACTCTATTTGAGTTATTAAACTGTTCTTGTCTCAACCCACAGGGTTTACCTTTCTACTGATAGGGTTGGGAGAGGAGTGAGCGAATGCCCATGTTGTACTTAGTTGCCAGCTGAGGTTAAACTGTAACAGTCCTTTTTTGTCACCTGTTGTGGATTTGCAAACCCGTGACATCACCCATCCTGGGGCTTGATGGGTCGAGATGGCAAAACTGACTCGGTTCGCTAGAACAAAATTATTTTAAGCGTTCGTTACGTCAGTTTAGTAGTCACTAGTCCCAATGTTGATTTTGTGCTCTCAGAGCTGTTCTGCTTGTTCTCAGAGTTACTTGCAATGTGTGCTCCCTATTGTGCTGTTATTTATGACCTGTGGGAATTGGTCTAAGGTTATCATGCTGTATTTTACATGGGCAACCTGGTCTAGAGGAAGCTGTCCTGCCCACAGCAGGGGGGTTGGAACTAGATGATCTTTAAGGTCCCTTCCAACCCAAACCTTTCAGTGACTCTATGAACACTGGCTTATGATATGACAGAATTGCTGGTCAACTAATCTGGTATTTGTACTCGGTGTTGCTGTCATCTCTGTGAGCCATGTATTGGAAACTATTAATAATTAGACCTTTTCCATTTCACCCTCTAAGAGTTAACTGCTCCTATGGAGGAGACATGATCCCACACCTTCCCCTTCTCTGCCAGGCTAATAAAAATAGCTCTTGAAAATTTTGAATATCCTTTGGATGTGGAAACCAGCATGGCCCTATTGCCAGGAACCGTATGTATGCCAGGTCTTGTTTAGGGTTAAGCAACTATTTGCAGCTACTCAAATACAGTGACAGGAACTGTGGCTGCTCAGACCCTGGTGAAGGGTGATGCAGCTGAACCAGAGGACCAGCCTGTGCCAGTATCAGTCACTCCTTTTCACCAGAAGAAGTGGACACAAAAGAGCTCATTTAGTAAAGGAGGGCAAAGCAGGGCCATCACAAGAACAGGAGGAAGAGGCAGAACAAGAGGGAACCACTAAATCCCTATCCCTGAGTGAGCTGTGGGATATGCAAAAAGGTTTCAGCTGTTGCCCAGGTGAGCACCTTACCACCTGGCTGCTCTGACTCTGGGGTAACAGGGCTGGTAGCCTGGAATTAAAGGGTATGGAAACCAAGCAGCTGGGATCACCTTCGAGAGAAGGGGGCATTAACAAAGCAGTTGGAAAAGGGCCACAAGTCCTCAGCCTCCAGAGGCAACTACTGTGGAGTGTGAAGCAAAGGCATCCCTTCAAGGAAGATGTTACTTGTCACTCAGGCAAGTAGGCCACCACAGAGAGAGTTGTCCAGCCTCTGAGGGGAATTAGCTTGTTAGAGGTGATTTATTATGACCCAGACAATGCACAGTCACCCACAGAGCAGAAATTTGTACAGACTGTGTTATCATCGTATGCTGGTTTACTGGACTACATGCATCCTGTGGCCTGGCATGTCAGGCTCACAGGAGTATAATGCTCTAGTAGCCACCAGTGCACAGGGTACCCTAATGCCATTCAGCTGTGCAGGGCCAGAACCCATTTCTATTTCTGGAGTGAGAGAGGGATCCCAAGAGCTGTCTGTATGGGAAGCTGAAGTGAGCCTGACTAGGAGTGTGTGGCAGAAGCACCCCGCTGTGACTGGCCTGGAGGCTCTGTTTGTCCTTGACATAGACTATCTCAGGAGAGGGTACTTCAAGGAGGTGAATGGTACCAGTGGGTGTTCAGTACAACCTTGGAGGCAGAGGAATTTAAGCAGCTACCTGCCTTGCCTGGTCTCTCGGAGGACCCTTCTGTTGTCAGTTGCCGAAGGTCAAAGAACAGGTGCTGATCGCTATCATGACATTGCACTGGCAGCAGCATCGCACCAACCGAGACTCCTGTGATTCAACTGGAGAGTCAAGGAGGATCAGCAGGACCCACTCACACTTCGATAACCCCATATGGCCAGTGTGAAAGTATAATGGAGAGGGGAGACTATCAGTGGACTATTGTGGCCTGAATGAAGTCACAGCTTGGCTGACTGCTGTCCTACTGGACGTGCTGGAACTCCAATATGAACTGCAGTCAAAGGCTTCAAGTGGTTTGCCACAAGAGATATTGCCGATGCATTTCTCTCAATCCCTTCGTCAGGCCACAATTTAATTGCACTTAGGAGGATGTCCAGTATGCCTGGAATCAACTGCCCCAGGGGTGGAAACACAGTCCTCTCATCTGCCATGAACTGATCCAGACTGCACTGGAACAAGGGAAGCTCTGGAGCACCTGCAGTACATGGATATTACTGTATGGGACAATACAGCAGAAGAAGTTTTTTTCTGAAAGGAAAGAAAATAGTCCAATTCCTTCTGAAAACTGATTTTGTCATAAAATAAAGTAAGCTCAAGGGACCTGCATGGGAGATTCAGTTTTTGGGAATAAAATGGCAAGGTGGATCTTGGCAGATCTCAATGGATATGATAACAAAACAGCAGAAACGTCTCCACCAACTAGTAAGAAACAAACACAAGCTTTCTTAGGTGTTATGGGTTTTGGAGAATGAACATTTCAAATTGCAGTCTGATTATAAGCTCTCTTTATCAAGTGAGGAAGAATGATTTCAAAGGGAGCCCTGAGCAACAACAAACTTTTGAAGAAATTAAATAGGACATAGTTCATGTAGTAGCCCTTGGCCAGTCTGGGCAGGTCAAGGTGTATAAATGTACTCTATACTGTCAACCTAGGCTTTTTGAATTGGGGATACAGAGGATCTGTATCCTGCTATACTTCAGCTGAAAAAGAGATACTGGCAGCTAATCAAGGAGCTTGAGCCACTTTGGGGGTGATTGGAGCTGAAGCACAGCTCTTCCTGGCACTGGGACAGGGCTGGATGTTCAAAGGGAAGGTCTTCTCTACACATCATGCAGCTGATGCTACATGGAGTGAGTGGATTGCAGTCATCACACGATGAATTCAAATAGGAAATCCCAGTTGTCCAGGAATCTTGGAAGTGATCATAGACTGACCAGAAGACAAAGATTTCAGAATGTCAATAGAGGTGGAGGTAACATGTGCTGAAGAGGCCCCACTGTATAATAAACTAGCAGAAAAAATGAGATGCAGTATATCTGCTGTACTATAGAAAAGCATCAGAGGTGGCAGAACATTGTGCCCAGTATATAAGCTGGTGGGACTGGAAGGGAGGGGGCTGATCACTGCTTGGGGACTGGCTGGGCATCGATCAGTGGGTGATGAAGCAGTTGTATTGTCTTTCCTGGATTTCGTTCCTGTCTCTTTATCTCTCTTCTCATTACAACAATAATAACAATTATAATATTTTGTTTCAGTTATTAAACCTGTTCTTATACCACAGGTTTTACCTTTCTCTGATTCTCTTCCCCATTCCACAGGGCAGTTGGGGAGGGACTAGTGAGTGAGCAGTTGGGTGATATTTAGTTACCAGCTGGGGTAAAACCATGACACTTGTGCTTTCTAATGTATACCATTCTGGGAGTAGGGCTTGTGGATTTTTGGATTTCTGCTTGTATTGCAATGGAAAACAGTGGTCAGAAGTATTTTATTTCCCCTAGCAGTTTAGAACGTAATAGAAGTCATAAGTATTTTATATGTTTTATTGTGGGTGAAACTGGGGCTTAACTTTTCAGCAGGGATGTTTTGTAGGTGTTGAATCAGACTTAAAGTGTCTGTGGAGTGTGACAGTTATCATAGCTTTTTGTTTCAAGTTTAAGAGAGTGTGCAATATTGAATATAACCAAGGTGTCTTTTTTTTTTTTTATTTTAGGAGGCTGAATATGGTGGTCATGATCAGATTGATTTATACGATGATGTAATTTCTCCATCTGCAAATAATGGAGATGCCCCAGAGGATCGTGATTACATGGATTCTCTCCCACCATCAGTTGGGGATGATGTAGGTAAAGGAGCTGCACCAAATGTTGTCTATACATATACTGGAAAGAGAATTGCCTTGTACATTGGAAATCTTACTTGGGTAAGTATCTTATCGCTATTAAGTTGTAGACAGGAATTTTAATTATGGACAATGACTGTTTGTAAAATTTTTTTGCTTTACAGTGTTGTATATGAAATATTACAAGTACAAAAAAAGCTGGTGATTTTGGTTTTGTTGGTGGTACGAGGTTATTTTTATTTGTGGTTGTGTTTTTTTCCATTTTGCCTGAAATTTAGTGAGCCTGTCTGGAGCTGTTCTGATGTCTTAAAAATTGAGAAAGTCTTCAGTAAATACAAACTTTCAAGTTCCTGTCACGTTTTAAGTGTTATGCAGGGATATTTGTGCTACTGTCTTCTTAAGTTTTCCAGAGAACTGAAGGAAAGAAGAGAACAAGTTTAAACTATGAAGTACTTTATGCCTGTAGATACTTTAAGGTTACTGAACAAAAGCAATTTTTAGTAAACTCTTGCCGAAGGTTTTAGTTTAAAAGGAAGGTGGAAGGTTCTCTGGGATTTTCTTGAAATCACTTTTCACATTTTTCCAGGGGCTTTTTCTGCTGGCAGTGACTCTTGTAACACAACTGTTTTCAGGTATTTGTCTTGAGGCTTATTTCTTCTACCAAGAAGTACAGATCTACAATAACTCACTGAACTGCAGTCACCCTTAAGAAAATTACCTTTGTTAGCATTAAAGCATTTTAAAATCAGTTGCAGTTAAGCAAACAAAGTGCAAGAGCTGGTCAGTAGCTGAATTAAGTAAAGCTTTTATCTGTTTAATGAAATCACATTCTTCCGAGTCCACATATGCAAAATTCTTATTAGTTTTTTTTTTTTTCCATTTTCTGATAAATTTCTTACTAGTGCTAAACTTGAAAAAGAATGCTTTTATGGGTGTTTTTTTTCATTAGTTATTACAGTATTTCAGGAGCTTATAGGTAAGTAAAGGAACTGTTGACTTAACAGTTGTCCCATTTTGAAATACCTGAATAGAATCAGTAAAATGTGCGTGAATTAGCTGAACTTATCCAAGTCAAGTGTCTGAATTTCTAAAGCAGGTAGGGCAGTGTTCAGCAATTTGTACTTGTTACTCTTTGGGTTCACAAATTAAGTTGTTTGCAGAAGGTGCGTTTATTTACTGTAATGTTGCTATTGTGTTTTCTTTGCATTTAGTTTTCAGCAAAATAATTTGTTGAATTTTTAAAAGAAGATATGATTTGAGGGAGATGCGATAAGTTGTTCAGAATTTTGAAAGCCTGCCTTGCACTCCTCATATGAAATTTAAAGGAGTGATGGAATTATAGAAGTAGGAAGAAAACCATGAATATTAGTATATTTATGTATCGTTGGATATGAGTGAAATCGCTAAATGTTACGTAGTAATTAATAGGAAGTTACAGCAAGTAGATTTGGTGAAGTGGAAGCAGATGTTTCTAACCATAGTTTTATGTACAAGTTTCCCTACTTTTGTCTATAGATCCTGCTGTTTTTGTGCAAATAGGGTGTAGTTTATTCAACTTGCTAGTCAAAGCTCTCATAATAAGCACCTGGTTAATAAGGTATTTAAAATTGACAATTGTATGTAAATAATAGAATCAGAGGGAGAAAATATGGATTGGGTGTGGGAAAAGTAGCAGTATTTCAGTACTATTTCATTAGCCCAGTTTAAAATTTACACTTTCAGAAGACAGAAATGGTGCAATTGCAGATTTTTTTTGGACATACTATAACTGGTATACTGTGTGAATGGGGTTGATGTAATGTAGCAAATGGGGAAACATGTATATTAAAAAATCAGATTTTTGAGAATTGTAAAATAAAAATGACTACTCCTCAAAAGTCAGAATATATTGACAGCCGGAATAAAGTATTCCTCTGGATCAATTTCACACACACACACAAAATGCATGGAAAACTTAGTTGCCCGTTGCCTGGTGTTTTAGGTAGAGCTTTCATAGTTGAATATTAAAAATATTTTTCAGTGGACAACAGATGAAGACTTAACTGAAGCAGTTCATTCACTGGGGGTAAATGATATTTTGGAGATAAAATTTTTTGAAAATCGTGCTAATGGCCAGTCCAAAGGGTAAGAACTTGTTATTTCTTTTTTCTGTATATGTACATGGACTGAAGTTTGGGAGCAAGAAAACGGGGAAGGAGTTTTCAGTTTTTATAACTATCAGTCTGTAAACTGCTAATCTTTGCTTATTTATCCAACAATTTTTGGACATGTAATTTCATACTAATGACTTAAATTTCAGGCATTAAATTTTTGTGATGGTATTGTATTGTGTGTCTCACTACTTTGTAAGTTAAAACTTGTTGGCCATCTTTGTTAAGACTATTCCTAGATTTCTGTTAGTGTGGTGATTTTTTTTTTCTTTTATGTCCTAGAATAAGTTGTCTTATCTGTTCTGAAAACTAGACTAAGACCTGAGAGACAGTTTCTGTATCTAGTTTTTAAGTATTTTGCTTACTGTGCATAATCTTTTCCACGAGGCATCAGGATATTCAGAACATGGAAAAATTGTGATGTAACTTTTTTGTTTCCTTTCAGGTTTGCCCTTGTGGGTGTGGGATCAGAAGCATCCTCCAAAAAGCTGATGGATTTGTTGCCTAAAAGAGAATTGCATGGGCAGAATCCTGTTGTAACTCCGTGTAATAAACAATTTCTGAGTCAATTTGAAATGCAGTCAAGGAAAAGTAAGCTTTTCTTATGTGCTGTCTTGGAGAAACAGAAAAAGTAGTATGGCATGTTTATTTTTCAGCATCTGATATCTTCTACACACTTTAAAATAGCTATAAAATACTTAGAGTCCAGCTGCATATTTGTTTAAAGAAATCAGTTAATACACCAAAGAGCTGCTGCACTCTCTAAAAGAAGGTTGCAGATTAGTGCAACTCTTGTCTAACAACTGGAGATGCTTTTTCAATTTCTTAGGATGTAATTTTTAAAAAAGCACAAGAGCATTTAGAAACTTAACATTTGTAGACAAACTGGACTAAATTCCAATGTCTGGACCATCTGTGTTTATGACAGAACAGGGAAGAAAAGTTCTGTGTTGTACTTCAACACCATGTCTTGTGGTTCCCAGTCCTAATTATTGTGGCCTTGGGCTGCATTGGAGGAAGGACTGGCAACCTCTCCTGGTGCTCTTCTGTCAGTACAGAGCATAGTGTGACACTGCCATATTTTATCAAAGCACATTTTTCTCCCCAGATGCTTTGAGTTTGGGTACAAGGAACAAGTTGGTCCTCATAGGGTCATGCTTTAGCGCTGCATAGGACTTAAGACTGAGTGTTAAAATTCTTTAACCTATTTTGATATATGTAATGTCACTTCTGCTTTTCCATCGCAGCCACGCAGTCTGGCCAGATGTCTGGGGAAGGTAAAGCTGGTCCCCCAGGAGGAAGCTCACGAGCTGCATTTCCACCTAGTAACAGAGGTCGAGGCCGTTTTCCAGGTGCCATTCCAGGTGGAGACAGATTCCCTGGACCAGCAGGGCCAGGAGGGCCACCACCACCTTTCCCAGGTAAAATTATTCATTTATGGAGTTTCAAGTTTATTTGTGTTTTCTCGTTTTAATATGGCAGATTTACTTGGGAAATGATAAAGATTAAGGCAGCTCAGTAATGAACCATTTTCAGTGTTCACAGCTGAATTGTAGAATTTGACTGTTTCTTTGTTGATATTCAACAGGGAGTTGTACTTACTAAATTTAATAGAAAGATAACAGTTTTAGATACATTCCAATATACGTATTTTTTAAGTATTAAAAAGGTAAATTAGATCGTGGTAGCAAGTAGATTTGGCTTTAATGCAGTGTATTTCAGACTGATTTGCTGTATGGGGTAAGAATGCCTGTGTTGCAGAGCATAAAGTAACTGATTTCCTTATTATATTGCAAGTTTGACATGATCAGAAATTCAGCTTTGATTCACATCCATTGGCAGGTCAGTTAGTTGGCACTTAAAATACCAGAAACTTGAAGAATAGGTGTTCATGTTTAGTCAGGCATTCTGATATGGAAGAAATCTGTTAAACAATTAGGTTTGCCCTGCAGTGAAGTTCTTTTTTCAGCTGAAGTATTTTTTAGTAAATGTCATTCAGTAGTTTATTGTCTACCAGCAGTCAAAGGGACACCGTTAAACTGAAAGTAGGTTTGGATACTGCATTTATATAATATAGCTTTTCCTATATTTTTAATATATATTTGTACCTTAAGGCTCGTATTAAAGACTAGCATCAGGTGTGAGTAGGATGCAATGTTTTCTAGCCTTTGTAAGCTTTTGGGGGTTTTGGTAACAACAGCAGGTTGTGATTCGGGGAGGGTGGGAAGTTGTCAGTTTTCAAGATAATGTTATTCTCTTTAGATATTTGTAGATGTCTAGTATTAATAGATACAGATAAGTTAAAAATTTTCTAAACTACTGAACCTAAAGTGGGACCATGCACGTCTTGTATATGCTGCACAACGTTTGGGGAGGGTTACTTTTGGTTTATTGTTGTTTTTAAGAGTAAAAAAATGGCAAGAATGTTGAAGTATTTTATTTCTTTGTACTTATTCACTCAATTTTGTTTGTTTTTATTTTTATTTTTTATTTCTTTATTTTAGCTGGACAAACTCCCCCACGTCCACCTTTAGGTCCTCCTGGTCCACCAGGCCCACCAGGCCCTCCACCTCCTGGTCAGGTCCTACCACCTCCATTAGCTGGACCTCCTAATCGTGGTGACCGTCCACCACCACCAGTTCTGTTTCCAGGACAGCCTTTTGGTCAGCCTCCACTTGGGCCACTTCCTCCAGGCCCTCCACCACCAGTTCCAGGCTATGGGCCACCACCAGGTCCACCACCACCTCAGCAGGGTCCACCTCCACCTCCGGGTCCATTTCCCCCTCGTCCACCTGGCCCTCTTGGGCCACCCCTGACTCTTGCTCCTCCTCCACATCTCCCTGGGCCACCTCCAGGTGCTCCACCACCAGCACCACATGTGAATCCAGC
The DNA here is from genome assembly GCF_003031625.1 of Empidonax traillii. Lineage (NCBI taxonomy): Eukaryota > Metazoa > Chordata > Aves > Passeriformes > Tyrannidae > Empidonax > Empidonax traillii. The sequence continues at coordinate 351,947 of NW_020955578.1, forward strand.
TTTCTTCCCCCCACCTGCCAATAGTGGCATACCTACTTCAGACAGTCGTGGCCCACCTCCGACAGATCCATATGGCCGACCTCCACCATATGACAGAGGTGACTATGGGCCGCCTGGAAGGTGAGTTCTTTTGGTCTAATGTGCTTGGGTAGCAGATTTTACTCCTGTTATAGGAAGCATTTGGTTTTTCCCTTTTAATGAAAATGTTAGAGGCAATTAGACGTAGGGCCAGAAGGGATCCCAACAGCCTTGTAGTTTGCCCCTTTTTACTTCTCCAGGGGAGTGTATCTGAGAAACATGTTTGCAGCAGTAAGAAAATCCTGAAATGCAACACCAGTAATCTCACTTTCCCTTTTCAGCTCTGAACTGTTTGTCTTCACTGTATTTGGCAGTGTCATCATTCCATGTGTTCTACGTGTAAACTTATATTTCACTTCTTATGCAGCAGCTTCTAGTTGTGCTTCTGTCTTAACTTGAAATTCTGACTTTTACCTGTATCATCATGCTTTGCAGGCTACCTTTTGAGAATGCTCTGGAGTTTTCCTTTTCGAATATGTGCATATGTTGAGATCATACCAAACTCATACCATTTTCATCTTCCAGCAGCATTGCTTGTCCCTTTTTTCTTCAGGATTCAATTAAAAGTTAGTGTTTGTCTCAAAACCAGGTGTGCATTTACTGCAAGACTTTTATCTTCCTCTCCTGTCAAGATGTTTCTGCTCATTTGGTGCGATCTTGCTGTGTTTGTAGCGGTGGCTTTTCCTGTGGGTAATCCTGTCTGGGACAGAGTTCTTAAGTCTCTGACTCAATTTGTCAAGTGTTTCACATCTTGTTTGAGACATCTTTTTCATCTGTGACTTCAAGCATCTCTGTCTTGCTGCTGTTTCTTAAGTTTTGTATTTGTATTTGTCACAGAAAATTTTGATATAAATTTTAAGAAAGACACTTTTTGCAGTTAGATTTGAATTTTTTAGTAGTGATTTTACTGCTAGCATGAGACACACTTCTCTGGCTTAACATGTTTTCTGCAAATATGCTTTGCTTTGATTCTTTTATCATGAAGTTTAAAAAACCCCAAGCATTTGTACATACTGTGTTCATATAAAAAAACTATTGAAATTCAAGCTTTTGGCTTAATTGCCTGAAATATAAGAAGACTATAAGGTGTTGGGTGTTTTTTGATGGACAAAATCAAGGTTGTCTGCAGTTTATAGAATGTTTGGGGAGGGAAGGAGTGGGAATAGGACAGTATAACTTACTGTCCAATATTTTCATTAATAATGTTAAAGCTATCATCCATAACTATTTAAATTGTCATTAATTATATATCATAGGCGTTTCACTGGAAATAACATGTCCATAAGAGAAAAATTACATATTCCATTCTATGGGAGGCACACGAAAAATAATACTCAAAACTCAGGGAGGTATGAATTTTTAGACATTTCCTCTTATGCTAAACTGGCTATAGGATCTTGTTCCACTTCTTGCAATTAAGAGGATAGCATTGCTTATTATTCTGCGTTTTCTTTCTACCAGAAGAACTAACACTGTTCTAGAAATAACAAGCAGTGAGCCAGTTTGACAGTCTCAGCATTTGTCTCTAACACATTTCTCCAAATTTTCTATGACACAGAGACTGGCTAATAGGACACTGCAAAACTTTTGGGAAAATTTAGGTTTACTTCTGTGACTTTGTAAACCCTGTATAGGTAGCTAATAATTAAAGCAAAGTGTAATGAGTATGAGGATTCTGCTTTATTGCTTCCTCCTTACTGTGATTAGTTTGGAGATTAAATTGGAGCACCTTGAACTTGACCAGAAATTAAAAAAAAAAAAAAAAAATTGCTGTAAAATGTTGACATAGCATTCAGAAAATTGAGTGTTTTAAAAATGATAACTATATTTGTCTTTCAAAAGTTACAGCGTTCTGGTCTTAGTTAAGATCTGGGAAACAGGATCATATAGTTCTGATTCCAGTATTGTTATAAAAATTATCTCTAATTTTGCTCAAAGTTGCATTGCCTATGTACATGTATTTCCACATCCATTCAATTGGGAATATCTATTTACATACCTTCAAGAATTTTATGCAAATTGTAAATATTTGTAAAGCACAATATTAAGTGCTGATGAATGTTTGAAATAGATGGGATGAATAAAAAATAAGTCTATTTATACAGCAGTGTATTAATTGTTTTTCGGGGTTTTTTGTTTGGTGGTTTTGTTTTTTTTTTTAGCTTACAGGATTTTATACTGTAACAGTGGTCCTTAACAAAAACCAAAACCAAACCCAGATCCTGCTTTCTTTTCTGTTTGTCAGTGCTTAAAGTTGCAAACTTGGATTGTTGAAATTGCAATGATGGCTTCTGAAGTTCTGCTTAACCTTTTAAATACTAGTTTTATTGCTTGCAGAGAAATGGATGCTGCAAGGACACCTCTAAGTGAAGCAGAATTTGAAGAAATCATGAATAGAAATAGGGCGATCTCAAGCAGTGCCATTTCGAGAGCTGTATCAGATGCCAGTGCTGGTTAGTAAAACTCAATAAGTTTACTATTCTTCCCAACTGAAAAGAATTTATAGGGTTCTTTTATTAGGAATCTGGAAGGCCTGAAGCCACATTTTCCTAATAGGATGCTGAATTTAGGTACAACTTATGACTGATTTTGTACTGTGCTTCAGTTTCTGAGAATGCCTTCTGAGTACTGATCAAACAGTATTTTAATATTTGGTTCTATAGTAAACTATCTAGATGGCTGCTGAAGAGAAGATACTCAAAATGGTAATACTGTTACAGATAGAAATCTATCATTTAATTTGCATAATTTTCTGATACCGAGTTTTCATCATTTTCAGGGGACTATGGAAGTGCTATAGAGACCTTGGTAACTGCAATTTCCTTAATCAAACAGTCCAAAGTATCTGCAGATGATCGCTGTAAAGTACTTATTAGCTCTCTTCAGGACTGCCTTCATGGAATTGAGTCCAAGTCTTATGGTTCTGGATCCAGGTAAAACTTTCCTCTTCCATCTGCTCTCACTTACAAAAGAGAAGGTGTAGGGCAGGACTAGTTCACAGAGAACACACTGAAACTAAGTCATGCAAGAAGCTTACTGGTTCTTGCACATAAAATGCATGAAAGAACCAAATAAGCATTTCCTGAACTTAGTAAAGGTGCCTTTTAACTAGCCCTCATTTTAAAATTGATCTGACTAGCTGAAATTTAACTCTACTTTATGTAGTGCTTTTGGCCATACTTTCTGTACAGAGATCAGCAGCCATGTAGCAGTCATCGTTTGAGTTATGGTGCATTTCCCCCAGCTGATTTCAGTCATCTCATCCTCCATTCTGAGCATGTACTTTCTGGCTTTTCTTTGCTAGATTAAGAAGTAGGTGCCCCTTACTACCTGTAACTGAGTTCTTAACCACCACTGTTTATATCAGCTATCTTTAATGTCATATACAAAAATATACCTGCCTCATGGTGAACAGATGCTTCTCTTATATGTGTTTTTGGTCGAATTTGTACTCATAAGCAAAGTGCAAGAGTGGTATGTGGATGACTAGTGTTTTGAAGAAAAATTTAATGAAGTAATTTCTTTTAGAAGACGTGAACGATCCAGAGAGAGGGACCACAGTAGGTCACGAGAAAAAAGTAGGCGCCACAAATCGCGTAGTAGAGATCGTCATGATGACTATTACCGGGAAAGAAGCCGTGAGAGAGAGAGGCATCGTGATCGTGACAGAGATCGTGACAGAGAACGAGACAGAGAGAGAGAATATCGTCACCGTTAAAGAAGGTGAGCGTTTGTTTTGTGTTTTTTAACTTTACTGACTTGCTAGAAGTAACCACTCTAGGTTTGAGATTATTTACGCCATTCATGTGTGCATTTAAATGATCCTGCAGTATGTACTGAATCACTTTCTTCTTGCAGCACCTGACATGAACATAGGTAAGTAACAACAGGTAACTGGTGCTGGGAGGGAGGAAGTCTGTGCAATTATCTTCTGCATTCTGCATGCCACTTTTTTTTATTTTACCTGGTAATAATGTTCCCAGTTTTTATGAAAAGCAGTTGAACCAGTTCTTAAAAAGGCAGTGAGCCAGACTGTTCTCTTTATAATCTTAAAAGATTATCTGAAATTTACTGTTTTATTCCTTAGTTGTATTTAAAAATACTACTTTTGTATTTTAAAATCTACTTGTGTAAGGACTGCAGCATTTTAGCCCTTCATAGCTCGTGTGTGGATTATTTCTGTGTACATACACTTGTTGTCCTTGCACAAGTATGGTGGTGATTTTTTGGGTTTCAGTATTTGTGGGGTTTATTGTTTTGTTTTGTGATGTTTTTGTTTTGTTTTTCCTGGTGAGTTCTAGTCAAATTCAGGAAATATTGCCAGATTTTTATCTTTATTTTATGAAATGTGACCTGTCAGTATCTTCTGCCTTCTACCTAAATTCGTCTTTTAACCCTCAGTAAAAGTTATGACTAGTTGTTCCCCTTCCCCTTGATTTTTTCAGTCCCTCCTCCATAGGATAGTAAAGTAATTTTCTGAAGACTAGTCAAAATGTATGACACAAAGATTGATTCTTTTCTGGTTGTTCACAAACTAATGTGTTCTTTTATTTCATGTATCTGAAGTTTGCATGCATCAAGTGTCTAGATAGCTGGAGTAGCATGCTAAATGATGCTTTTTTTCAATGTACTGCTTTAAAATACATACAAATATTTATATTTTATATAATATACCATTTTGAGGATTGGGAATTGAAGCTACCCATGATTCCTTATATTTGACAATTGGTAAAAAACCCTACCCAATAGTTACTCTGTAGCAGTCTTTTCCCTATTTAGAAGAATTTGCCACTAGCTTTACACTGAAACTGAAGCTTGCAGACTTCTCTGTCAGCCCAACTTCCATTTCTTACATTTAACCTCAGATTTAGTTTCTGGATTTGCATGTGTTATTTATTCATGGAAAGTCATTTACAGAAGTTATAGAGCAAAACGTTTTAGAAATCATATAAAATGTAGTATACAAAATACAATTTCATATGAGGCAGACATCAGCTTTTCAGTCAGACATTTGTCTGACTCCTTTGGGAGAGAATGAATTCTAATGCTAAATGTTCTAGTGTGTTGAGAATTAAGTGGGGTGTTGTATTGGGTTCATAAACTAGCAGGGGACAACACAAAGAAGTAACCAACCTAGAGAAGGGGAGTCAAAGGCTTAAATAGGAAGGTGAAACACGGCAAATGAAATAAAGTTGGTGGTATATTTCTGTTAATGCCACTTTTTGCCATTAAGAAATACAAAATATTTTTGTAATTTAATAAAAAAATAGTAACTGTAGTTCTTAATTGTAAAATAACAACTTGAAAATACAGATATAACAAAAGTAAATGTAGTTTCTTTTATTGAACTGGACTTTTACCTTTTATAATAACTGCATATTTTTGATATTTGCAAATAGTTCTTACTAATAGAGGTAACCACTGAGCTGAGTAATGGATGTATTTCCAGAGTGTTTTCCTTCTGGTGGAGATGAGCAAGCCATACTAAAAATTGTTAACAGCCTGGAATTGAATATATTTTTTTTTAACTCTTGGCATACTTTATTAATCTAGCTTTAACCTTTGTGTATTTAGTGTTGTGCATATACATACGGACTTAGTGTGCCAAGTATAGATTCCCTACCCTGTTATCCCAAGGAAACGTACCAAACAGCATTAGGTTGCATTTTATAATTTCCAAAGAACAATTTTAAAATGAGGCTGTGGTTTCAGTCTCAGTTCAGGTGGGATTTATATTTGCAACATCCTTCAGCTTTGTTGTGTGCTGAGACTTTTCTTTAAAAGAGATGTGTTGGTAAGATTCCCTTGTGTGAGGAAAACAGTTCCTAAGAACCTGATTTAAAGGGGCAATTTAGTATACTACATGTAAATGAAAACATTTGGTATTTTTTTCTTTTAAGTTAAGTTGTAAACATTTTGTCTTGTTGCTGTCTTAATGAAGAAGAACTTTATTGTAGTTTTGTTTTTATATATTTATACACACACACACACACACATATAAAAGAAATAGTTATCTCCTGGTTTGTATGTTTCATTTTCACTAAGATGTATGTTGCCATACATTTTTTGTTTCATTTTTTACATTGAATAATATTCATGAATGGATTTAACACTCAGTTATTTAATAAATATCAAAAGTGCTGAAAGGAGTTATTTCCCATAATACTGTGTTTTGCCAGACAACATGAAGTTGCCTCTGTGCCTGCATCCTATGAATGGCACCTTATACCTCTCCTAATTGTGTACCTATAGTCATAACTGTGATACTGTACTGGCATTTTTTCCAAAGCGTTACATGTCTAGTTTAGAAGGATTTTAAAGGTCCAGTGTGAACGTTTTTGTAAACAGTGAAATTCGGTTTGTACTGTATTACATTTACAAAGATGGGTAAAATTGGAATAACTTACAAAATGTGTTTATAACAATAAAATTCTATAAAAAGTTTAGTTGTACCATAGCAAGTGTTTACACTTCTGTTTGTACACTTCATGATTTAAAATTAAATTCTTGCAAGATTTTTGTGCCTTCACTTGAGTAAGGCTTCATGTACATTGATAATGCATTCTCCTGAATTACTATAAGCTGAATGTTTCCTTGAAACATCTTGCCTTTGCTTATAGAAAGCCTGTAGATATAAAAGAGAACAGTGGATTTAAGACAAATGCCTAACCTGTGCTAGTCAAAAATACTAAGAACCCAATAGAATGACATTTAGAAGGATTGACAATGATATTAATGTGTACAAACAGAATAGTAATGTAACTTCATCATCATGAGTCCTGACTTTTTTTTAGGCAGATTTTTTTTTTAATTTAACTGATACTCAATGATGTATTCCTAGCTGATACATTGTCCCGATCCTAATCTGTCTGAATTTCTATAACTGCTGAATGTTAAATTTTTCATTTTATGTTTTTGTTATTGGGTTGATTGATTATTTCCTATTTAACTGGATTTGGATTGAATTGCAAAGACAAAACCACAATATTGTAACAGTTGATATGTATATAGACTTTGTGCTTCATATTTCATGTTTATTCTCTGATTCTTCTGCTCTCAAACCACTGTAAGCAAAATAATTTGATGTCTGAGGCTCCTATGCTCCTTCAAAAACTGCTCTCAGTTCTCTCTGAAGTAGTTTCAGCTTTGGAGTGATCCAAGAGGTAACATGGTTGGAATTTTTTTGGTGTCAGGAGGAGGGGAAATGGTACTCATAGTCTATGTAGTATTTATTGTATTTTTGCTTCTTTAAGTAGGAACAGGCCTGTAACAGTGCTAACAACCACTAAAACATCAAGTGAAGTATGAAATTAGCCTTTTAGGAAACCTTGTAAATAAATAGGAAAATGCCTATTTTTTATAAGCTATTTTCATAATAAGCTTCTAGTTCATATTAAGTGAATTGTGTGGTAGCATTGTTCGAGACTTGGGTATAAGTACCTGTCTAGAATTATTACCAGATCTTAGTATTAAGGTATTACAAATGCTACTTAAATGTTACCTAATCACTTTTTTTAAAATGTGTCTTTTTAAGGAAGCACATATGTGAAGCTGGCACTATTCTTCTGCATTTAGCATTTATCAGAGAAATAAAGCTTTGTGTATCTGATTCAGTATTTGAAATCCAGCATAGCATCACAGAGGCAAGGAGTGCCACTGCTTTATGTGCTTCTTACAGTCTATTTTATCACTGCTCTGGTGCTTTACAGAAACATAGTTTGTTCCTTACTGTTCAGTGATTTATCTCATTTTTCTTGAGGGTGAAATGATGATTTAAAAACCGAAATGAGTATCTTATGCCACTTATTTTCAAAGGCATAACTTTTATTACTTTTTTTCCCATCAATATACTACTGTGATGTTACTGACTTCTGAGGTGTCTTTAGGCACACTTATATTTTTGTGCTCCCTGTATCCCATGCTTTTTTCTTTTATGTGTAAAATCATTAGTTTTGACAGATTTAATCTGTATGACCAAGAAACTTTTAAGCTTCATAACATAAGAAACAAAGAAATTAAAATGTTGATTTGATGCAGTGTTATCCAGAGAATGAACAAATTCAGTTTTTTCCTTTTGCTCATTGTGGTTTGAGAACTATGATTTCCTTTTACCAAAAAAAAAAAAAAAAAAATAAAAGAACACATGACAGAGATATCTTCATTTTTATGTTTTTCTGTGGCAGCCTGATCTACCTTTTTGTCTCTTCCTCATATATTAATGTGAAAAATACTTGACAGTGAGTCATATCTTTTTAATTTGTTAACTAAAGATTGAATTTTCTGAACACACCTCACTGTTCATCAGTTATTTTTGGTGAGTAGACAGGCTGGGATAGTAGGAGAAAGATAGATACATGATGAATGAAACTAGTTTGGGAGTTTTTCTTCCCATGTAAAGTTATTTATAAAATCATGAAATCATTGCATTGATCTTTACTTATACACTAAGATTGAACAAAGGTAGCAGGTAAGTATATGAATAATGGAGGGGGGGGAATAGGCAAATGTGAGAAGGTGCTTGTGCTGGTAAAACAGTCTGTATGTGATGAACGGAATCATGTGTATCTCGGCTTACATGCAGAAAGACAAATAGAAAGTCAAGCTTGAAATTCCTTCTTTCTTACTATGTTATAGCTAAAGCATCAGAGTATTTGGAGGTTTGTGATGTTCTGGAATGTAGGTCAATTAAACAAATTTTGGCTTTCAAGCTGATACTTTCTGTGGGAGTTTTGGTTTGTGTATTGTTCTTTATGTATAGAATAAAATAAAGGAGAATTACATGAAGTAATTCATAGGAGCTCTTAGGATATACTAACAAATGTATGTCATGCATTTTAATGAAATGTGAACATGTGAGATTGAAATTCAGTCTCTGAAAATATCAGAAATTAAACTACTATAACAAAACTTGATGGGTGTATGCACATACAACTTTAAAACTACCATAGAATTTTCACGATTTTAAAAGATATTTGAAGCTTTTATATGCTTATTTAAATAATTGAAAAATAAAAGGAAAAAGATCAGAGTTGCTACTGCAAGATGCTTTTGATATATACAAGCAATCTATTGGGTTTTGTTGTAAGTGTGTCTTTGTGGGTAAAAAAATGCTCAAGTTGCATCTTGCATAAATACCAAAATGTTTGATCACTCAAGTCCTGGGATTTCATTTGTGAAATGTTATGGCATAAACCCCTAACTTTTAAACTACAGCACTTATTTAACAGCTAAGTCTGAAATTTGGGTTTTATTAGTAGAAATGCTGAGAAACTGATTGCTGTGTGGTGTTAAATTGTACAAACCTAACACGTGCTTGGGGTGGATAGCTTATATATGAGCTTGAGGCAGATGGAAAACAGTATTGCTAAGAAATACTGACTAGAGATTTATTATTTTTAAAAAATTGTTTGTTGCTTCAATATTCTACTTGCTTGTAGAATACTGAAAAGGGCTAAGCGTGAAGGTATAATCCATACAAATTTTTTTTTTTTTTTGGAACCACAAGGGTTTCCAGTTTTGCCGAGATATAGTGGCAGAATACTTGAAACCAAAATGTACACCACTTTGGATTTTAGTTGGTCATGTTTTTAAAAATGAAGGTTCAGTATGGTGCTGACTCTCTTAAAAGCCCTATTAAGAAAAGCATTAATCCTAAATTCACTTTATTATGCTTTCTTTAAAGTCCCTGTAGTTCCATAAGTACCCTTACGTATCCAGCAAATTATTCCCAGGAACTGAAGCTTTCTTATGCTAGTTTTATAAATCATATATATGGTGCTTTGGATCTGTTAAGTGTCTCCACAGAAGTGATAAAGATCCATAATTTTGGCTGCAGCAATTGTATAATGAGAGCAGCAAATTCTGATGTGCAGTCTCACAGCTGTCAGTACTTAATTTCTCCACTAGAAAACTGAGATTCTTTCCTGCCTATGCTAACTTAGCTTACAACCCTGAACACATTTTTCTTGTGGAGGCAGCACTTTGTCACTTTGCTGCTAATTAATTTCAAAAGCACATAACACCTATGGAAATACTGGCCTCCGGGGAAGGAACTTCCCCAAAAGTTGATATGTTGATGATTTGGGAATGAAGTCTGTGAATAAGAAATTTCAGTCACTGGTTTGGATTTGGATTAGTTTATGCACATACTGAAGTATGTAGAGCCTACTTGGTTATACTTTGGGATTTTTTTTAAGTTATTATTAACATTTACTTTTAGGAAAGGAAGAAGAAAAAACTAGTACCTAGTTTTGAAATTATTGTACTAGTAGAACAATATTTGACAGCTGTGTACTGTTGCATGTTCATGAAATTGCTTCTCTAAATGTCTTGCTTTTCAAATAAACAATTTAATGTGTTGAGTTTTTTAACAATTTGATTTTAAGTATTTTGAAATTATTGAATGTTGAAATTGTGAATTATTAATGAAATTAAGATAGCTGATTGTTTTGTAATGGAATTCAACTGAAATCCAGTGTATGGAATTATACTACCCCAAGTATTTTGTGAACTTTTACAGTAATTAATTCTGAATTGTGTGGTTCCTTCATTTGCCAAAATAGATGAGAGTAGGAAGTAGGGTTTGGGTCTTTTCATAGGGTGAGTAGGTGACAAAACCTGCAAATCTACAGTGTATTATATGAGAAGTGGGCTCTTGTGCTTAAACTGCTAGCCTGTATTTTTGGATGTGAACCCCATCCAGCTTGCCACTAGTCTGAAAATTTTGATAATAATGGTGTCATAGATTCTGTGCACTTTTAAATGTTACTGAGCTGTGAGCCATCCGTTTCATTATACAATCAGCACATTCCTTAAATGTCAACCAGCTTAAAACTTCTGTAAGTGGGCAGGTAAAAATGTAAAAATCTAATTGTGGCAAAATTACCTTAAATTCTTGTTCAGTTATTCTTGCAGAATGCCTACTTTAGGAAATGTTCTATATCAATGTTGCCGTCAGTCACAGGAGCAGTAGCTATTTCTTTCTTTCTCATCAGTACTTTAACTGTGAAATTTATATTCTTTCAACTTTGTTGTACAACAACATTAATCTTATTTTTAACTGTTATGTTAGAAAACAACACACAAGTAGCTACTGCTCCTGGGTATTTTGTTTTAGTTTATATCACGGTGAAGTAGATGCACGACTTGTGTATGTATAGATAAGCCAACAATTTTCTGTGTATTATGGGGACTAGCAAAATCTACATCACAAATTTTGACACATTACAGCTGAAGGAAGAGGAACAGCGTGCAAGACAAGATACATTCTTCAAGGAAAGATGCTTGTCCAGCAGTTTGCTTCATGTGATTGAACTGAGCCTGTAAGGATTCATGGATAAAATGAACAGGAATAGATCTGAATAAAGCAAATCTGCATACATGGTAACCAGTAGCTCTTTTACTTTTTTATGTTGCTTAACTGTTTTATTTGAGGGAAACCTGTGTGATTTAAACCTTTAGCTTTTGCAACTTTATTACTGGTTATATACATTTGGCAATTATAATGTGCAAGCAATTGGAAAAAGTCAAGTAAATGCTTGTTTTTATAGTAGTTTGTTCATGTTAAACTGTTCATATGATAATGTCTGTACACAGCACCACTGATTACAGTAGATGTAGTGTTGTAATAAACTGTTTAATGGGGCTGATGTGTAAAGCTGTTCAAGTTATTTGATGTTTACACCTCAGGGAAAGTCTTGTGTTCAGCAATATTTAAAGATAATGTTACAATGAAAATATTGATGCTGTCTTCAAAAACATTGCAATAGTTCTTGCATATGCCTCAACCTAATCTTGCATTCAGCAAGTTAAACGTACTAATGTTGCGCTCTCACACTCAATTTTGATATGAAAATAGGTGGTTACATAAAACCTTTAATACTATTTTGCTTTCTAGCAGTGTTTACCTAGGTGGCTTGTGAATTTGCTAATTGACACATAAAACTGTAAAAACTGCAGCACTCTGTGGTTGGTTGTTTTGAGGAGAGATGGTCCCAAGTCTGTGATTTTTAGCACACTCAAAATTTTATGTTTCATACAGCCTTGATCCTGATCGACACTACAGTTGATATAAACTTAAACTGTTCACATGAACTTAAATTGCCCATAATAAGGGATAGAAAGGTTAGATTAAAACAAAACAAAACCCTGCAGTTGTTTACAGTTTTATAGTAATAGTGCTTGTGCGTGTTCCCTCTCTACCCCCAAGGCCGTAGCAGTCTGTACATAGTTGTATATTAGAAATGTGCCAGAAGAAACAAGATGTTACCATTTTTATGACTCTATGGGTTTGGTATTTTCTTAATACTTTGGGGTTTATTCACACATGCATACAAAAGAGAAGGTACACTTGTATGTCCTTGTTCACCAATGGGCAATATTTAAATGTCTTAGCAAAAAATGACGCAGATTAAATTTGTCAGATGAGGTTTTGTAAATTTACTTAAAAACAAATTAATGGAGCACTCAGTGAAAATTGGCTTCAAATTCAAGGATTTGTTTTAATTTTCATCAAGTGTGAAATGCAAGTGAATAGAAAGTTCATATAAACTGCAAAAGCTCAGTTTCTGGCAGCCTTGTGCAAAGGCTCACTTTTAGTCTATTGTAAATTGTTATGTAATAACATACTCTGGAGTTTTCACATATTCAAGTAGCTGCACTCAATATTTTAAGTTAAGTTTCAAGACCTCAGATGGCTTCAAGAGGCAACTCTTAGAAAACTCTTGATTTCTTGTTTTACCAATTTTAAAGATTTTACAGCTGACCTAAAATGTTTCCCTGTTCAGGAAAGCACTTAAATCCATTTGATTTTCCAGAGCATATAAACCTCGTGCTTACATTCCGTAGATTTCAAGGAATGTAAATATATGCATTAAGGTATCTTATTTGCATACATGAGCGATTTTTATGCTTTGAGTTGGGACCAGTAGCTTGTACAACTGCCCAAGTTTTGCAGAAGTCTGAAATGCTCCGACAATTTTGGCACCTACTATTCAACCAGGTTTCCTGCAGCCAGGTTGATGCTGTTGGACTTGGCTACAGCTTCAGACTCTCCTTTTTTTTTTTTTTCTCCCCTCCTTAAATTGTGTACCTCAGTTCCTCGTGCATGGGATCACTGGTGTTTATTGAACTATTTGCTACTGAGAAGATAATTGACGTGTTTGTTTAATCCTGTTTGAAAATGAAAAATGCCTTTAAAAATTTTGTAAAACTGAAAGGTGTGTCAAACAAGTCATGAATCACTTCCTGCTTTTTTTGTGAATAGGTGTTGGTTACAAACAGTACTGTTGTAACTTTTTTTTCTTTACTTAAAAACATTGTTTACTACTGTGTGTAATAAGTTTAAGGAAGAAATAACCTGCCTGTAGCTGTTACATGGGGAATAGCTAATACTGGAAAGGCAGCAGGTAAGTAATGTTCCATTGAGTAGATATATGAAATTTTAAAATAAAAAGTAACTTTACAAACATTTTATGCAGGAACTGATATTTTACTCCACATTGAAATAGTTTTAAGGAGACTGTTGCTCTTTTTACATAGAGTGTAATTTCTCACTCACATAAAGATTTCCATTGCTGGCAATGGAAATAGCAGGGAGGGAATAGCAGGGGGTAAATAACATAAGTTAAGCTTAATAATCATTGTGACTTGAGAGATGAGATCCCTGTATGAAGCCCATTATTTCTGCTTGTTCTCCAAATCCTTAGTTTTAACTGATAAATGTACTGTGTTGCAATTTAGATTATATTCTCTTGTTACTGTGAGTGTCCTTTGTTAGATTTTTTTTTTATAAAACAAAAAAAGAAATGTACAGAAAAAAATCCAAAGACCCTGATAGACACCAAAAAGGAATATACCTAATGTACATCATGTATAACTGGATCTGTAGTAGAATTTTTACCAAGTTTTGATTTATTAAATGTTCCTGGTGTAATTTCCTGTACCTGCTCAGGAAATGGCAGTTTGGAAAATTATTGACTGGTGATGATACCATGATGGCTACTGCTCTTCTCTTTGATATTCATTCAGTTCTATTTCATCTCCTTTTGTTGATGAAAGGATGAAATAGTCTGTGAGGAAATACTTTATTTCTTTCAAATGTTGATTTTATAAGTAACATTGAAAATATTATGTTATGGCTGTGTCCTTTATCTTGAAAGACAAAACCAACAAGTAGTGACTTAGGAGTGGTGGTGCTTTAGCAACAGTTGTTGTTTTATTGGTGGTTTGGTTTTTAGACGTAGAGGGTGATTTATTTTTTTTTAAAGTAAAATTTTTATTGGACTGTAGGTTTTGACAGGTCAAAAGTGCTTCAGAAGAAGAACATAGTGTTTTGGAAACTGTACAGTCATTTTTCCTCATTCTCTTTTTGCTTTCTGTGCCAATAACTTTTGTTCTGATTACATTTTGAAAAATGTTAGTCAGAACTTCAAATTTTTATTTACAGTGTGGCATATAAGCTTGGATAGCTGGGGTTTTTTTGTGTTAAACAAGATATTTTTATTAAATTTAGACATTAGGAGTTTGTTGGTTTTTTTTTTTTTTTTTTTTTTTTTTTTTTTTTTTTTTTTTTTTTTTTTTTTTTTTTTTTTTTTTTTTTTTTTTTTTTTTTTTTTTTTTTTTTTTTTTTTTTTTTTTTTTTTTTTTTTTTTTTTTTTTTTTTTTTTTTTTTTTTTTTTTTTTTTTTTTTT